>NC_083727.1:17072272-17375303 GCF_028564815.1 Eubalaena glacialis
GCCAAGCTAAGCCCTTCCCAAATGCCTGAACCACCAAATCGTGAGCAAAATCAGATATTGTTTTATATCACTAAGTTTTAGGAAATGTGGAAAAGCAGTAGTAACCAGAACAAACTGATTGTAAATTTGGTGCCAATTCTCACCAATCCCCTTATGCATACTGTTTACTATGTGACATAAAGAAGTAGAGTCTCTTTCCCCACTTTTGAACCTGGGCTTGACTTGTGGCTTGCTTTAGCCAACAGAATATGGCAGAAGAAATGGTGTACTGGTTTCAAGCCTAGGCCTCAAATGGCCTTCTGCCCTTCCACATTCTCAACACCCTGCTACTGCTAAAAGAACAACCAGAAGATAAAAGTGCTTGTAGAGGTGAACCCAGTGGTCCTAGGTGCTCCCAGGCCAACCAGCTCCCAGCTGACCCACCAGCTGACCGCAAACACATGAGTGAGTCTTCCATGCCAGACCACAAAAACTGCCCAGCACTCATAAATGTATCTTTTTGTACGTCAGTGAGTTTTTTGTAGTTGTTTGTTACACAGCATTGTGGCAACAGATGACTGACACAACAACTGCAGAAAAGCAATGTCTTCGATAAACCGATGTACCCTTTACACAATGTGAAAATGCCAGCTTGCAAAAGTTCAGTAATGCTATATTACATATGTCAAAATTTCTTTCATGACTTAATGCAGACTAATTAGCATACAACACTCTCAACTTTGTTTTAAGAATTATTTTGCAGCTTAACTGTAACCTGTAAGTCATGATGTATATGAAGGAGTACTGGTTTAAAAGAAGTAGTTTAACCCCAGAGTAAGGATCACTGGCAAAGCAGTGTTAGGAATAACAATTTGGTGAGTTTGGGGGTTTTTTAAATTGCTTTTCCTCTCTGGTGACACCTCCTATTGTAGTTTTTAGAATTGAAAGAGAAGAGTTGAACTCACCTCCAAAAAGGCCAAAGTCAGAACTATCCTGGTACTTATTTTGACCCCACATTGCTTAGCAGACGGGCAGTAAGGTTCAGACATAACCAAATAGCAGGGTTGATTTTACCCACACAATTTTCCTAATAGCAGCCATGCGGTAATTATGTGCAAGGCAACCATGTACCAAACTACTATGGTGATCTATTTAAGTAATAGAAATGGAAATCTCTACATACAATACTTATTACTCATAGGAAAAGATAAACTTAAACACTATTTACATCAATTCAGATAATGCACTACCACTAAAGCCAATAGCAAACCATATAATGAAATGTCGAGGACATTTTTTGAACCATATTTATGGCCTTTATTCTAATCCTGATCCATGGCAGCTTACCAAAAATTTCCAAAAGCAGCTATAATTCTAAGCAGACTAAAAATACATTGCTGTTCAGTCCACCCTCCTTCTAACCTTTTAACCTCAAGATGGTCAGCCATAATGTTCAATACTATGGTCAAAGTTCAAAAATGTTAATGTTCAGCTTACGTCTGGCTACTGACTTTTCTCTTCAAGCTACTAATTTAACTCAACTTCATCCTAAAATTGACTCTGGCAATACATTAAAAAATGTGGTAAAAACACAAATTCTGCTGTCTGCTCCCTGTCCTCCAGCAGAGAACATTCCTTCCCAGTCAGACTGATATCAAATTTTCTGTTCATGACATTGTTGTGGACACCAATTGACATACACCAGCAAAGCTGGGCTGAGGATGGACATATATACACACTGGGCTGAACAATATAAGATTTAAATAAAAGGTCAAGATAACCATTGGAAAGATGCCACAGGGCAGAATGTGAATTTGAGAATAAAATGCAGGATTGGACAAAGTGACATTTATGGGCTCTTCTAATCCTGAGACTCACTAATGAGTATCCAAACAAATAGGAAAAAAGTTTGGAAGCAAGAGAAACTTGTTTCAGGCTGAGATATTCAAGGAAAGGAAGACCTTCTAGAAACAATGCTACAACAGTGGCCATCAGCATCCCTAGCTCTTCGCTTTCAATTTCTAAACACTACTTCCCAATTCCATTCTGCTTGGGATATAGAGAGCTACAAGAGTCTATCACTCTCCCCTAACAATAAGAAAAAAGAGAAACAAACAATCCATGAAGTCATCATTTTTGGAGCCCATTAGAATGTTGAGGTCAGATCAGGAAACTTGCACAAGCCTCTTAGATAGCCTCATCCACCAGAGGGCACACAGCAGAAGCAAGAAGAACTACAATCCTACAGCCTGTGGAACAAAAAACACATTCAGAGAAAGACAGACAAGATGAATAGGCAGAGGGCTATGTACCAGATGAAAGAACAAGATAAAACCCCAGAAAAACAACAAAATGAAGTGGAGATAGGCAACCTTCCAGAAAAAGAATTCAGAATAATGATAGTGAAGATGATCCAGGACCTCGGAAGAAAAAAGGAGGCAAAGATCAAGAAGATGCAAGAAATGTTTAACAAAGACCTAGAAGAATTAAAGAACAAACAAACAGAGATGAACAATACAATAACTGAAATGAAATATACACTAGAAGGAATCAATAGCAGAATAACTGAGGCAAAAGAACAGATAAGTGACCTGGAAGACAGAATGGTGGAATTCACTGCTGTGGAACAGAATAAAGAAAAAAGAATGAAAAGAAATGAAGACAGCCTAACAGACCTCTGGGACAACACTCAAAACAACAACATTTGCATTATAGGGGTCGCAGAAGGAGAAGAGAGAGAGAAAGAACCCGAGAAAATATTTGAAGAGATTATAGTCGAAAACTTCCCTAACATGGGAAAGGAAATAGCCACCCAAGTCCAGGAAGCACAGAGAGTCCCATACAGGATTATCCCAAGGAGAAACACGCCGAGACACACAGTAATCAAATTGGCAAAAATTAAAGACAAAGAAAAATTATTGAAAGCGGCAAGGGAAAAACAACAAATAACATACAAGGGAACTCCCATAAGGTTAACAGCTGATTTCTCAGCAGAAACTCTACAAGCCAGAAGGGAGTGGCATGATATACTGAAAGTGATGAAACAGAAGAACGTACAACCAAGATTACTCTATCCAGCAAGCATCTCATTCAGATTTGATGGAGAAATCAAAAGCTTTACAGACAAGCAAAAGCTAAGAGAATTCAGCACCACCAAACCAGCTCTACAACAAATGCTAAAGGAATTTCTCTAAGTGGGAAACACAAGACAAGAAAAGGACCTACATAAACAAACAGAAAACAATTAAGAAAATGGTCATAGGAACATACATATCGATAATTACCTTAAACGTGAATGGATTAAATGCTCCAACCAAAAGACACAGGCTTGCTGAATGGATACAAAAACAAGACCCATATATATGCTGTCTACAAGAGACCCATTTCAGACCTAGGGACACATACAGACTGAAAGTGAGGGGATGGAGAAAGATATTCCATGCAAATGGAAAGCAAAAGAAAGCTGGAGTAGCAATACTCATATCAGATAAAACAGACTTTAAAATAAAGAATGTTACAAGAGACAAGGAAGGACACTACATAATGATCAAGGGATCAATCCAAGAAGAAGATATAACAATTATAAATATATATGCACCCAACATAGGAGCACCTCAATACATAAGGCAACTGCTAAAACCTATAAAAGAGGAAATCTACAGTAACACAATAATAGTGGGGGACTTTAACACCTCACTTACACCAATGGACAGACCATCCAAAATGAAAATGAATAAGGAAACAGAAGCTTTAAATGACACAATAGACCAGATAGATTTAATTGATATTTATAGGACATTCCATCCAAAAACAGCAGATTACACTTTCTTCTCTAGTGCGCATGGAACATTCTCCAGGATAGATCACATCTTGAGTCACAAATCAAGCCTCAGTAAATTTAAGAAAACTGAAATCATATCAAGCATCTTTTCTGACCACAACGCAATGAGATTAGAAATGAATTAAAGGGGAAAAAACGTAAAAAACACAAACACATGGAGGCCAAACAATACGTTACTAAATAACCAAGAGATCACTGAAGAAATCACAGAGGAAATCAAAAACTACCTAGAGACAAATGACAACAAAAACATGATGATCCAAAACCTATGGGATGCAGCAAAAGCAGTTCTAAGAGGGAAGTGTATAGCTATACAAGCCTACCTCAAGAAACAAGAAAACTCTCAAATAAATAATCTAACCTTACACCTAAAGGAACTAGAGAAAGAAGAACAAACAAAACCCAAAGTTAGCAAAAGGAAAGAAATCATAAATATTAGAGCAGAAGTAAATGAAATAGAAACCAAGAGAACAATAGCAAAGATCAAGAAAACTAAGAGTTGGTTCTTTGAGAAGATAAACAAAATTGATAAACCATTAGCCAGACTCATCAAGAAAAAGAGGGCGAGGACTCAAATCAATAAAATTAGAAATGAAAAAGGAGAAGTTACAACAGACACCACAGAAATACAAAGCATCCTAAGAGACTACTACAAGCAATTCTATGCCAATAAAATGGACAACCTGGAAGAAATGGACAAATTCTTAGAAAGGTATAACCTTCCAAGTCTGAACCAGGCAGAAATAGAAAATATCAAGAGACCAATCACAAGTCATGAAATTGAAACTGTGATTAAAAATCTTCCAACAAACAAAAGGCCAGGACCAGATGGCTTCACAGGTGAATTCTATCAAACATTTAGAGAAGAGCTAACACCCATCCTTCTCAAACTCTTCCAAAAAATTGCAGAGGAAAGAACACTCCCAAACTCATTCTATGAGGCCACCATGACCCTGATACCAAAACCAGACAAAGATACTACAAAAAAAGAAAATTACAGACCAATATCACTGATGAATATAGATGCAAAAATCCTCAACAAAATACTAGCAAACAGAATCCAACAACACATTAAAAGGATCATACACCATGATCAAGTGGGATATATCCCAGGGATGCAAGGATTCTTCAATATACACAAATCAATCAATGTGATACACCATATTAACAAATTGAAGAATAAAAACCATATGGTCATCTCCATAGATGCAGAAAAAGCTTTTGACAAAATTCAACACCCATTTATGATAAAAACTCTCCAGAAAGTGGGCATAGAGGGAACCTACCTCAACATAATAAAAGCCATATACGACAAACCCACAGCAAACATCATTCTCAATGGTGAAAAACTGAAAGCATTTCCTCTAAGTAAGGAACACGACAAGGATGTCCACTCTCACCACTATTATTCAACATAGTTTTGGAAGTTCTAGCCACGGCAATCAGAGAAGAAAACGAAATAAAAGGAATACAAATTGGAAAAGAAGAAGTAAAACTGTCACTGTTTGCAGATGACATGACACTATACATAGAGAATCCTAAAGATGCCACCAGAAAACTACTAGAGCTAATCAATGAATTTGGTAAAGCTGCAGGATACAAAATTAATGCATAGAAATCTCTTGCATTCTTATACACTAATGATGAAAAATCTGAAAGAGAAATTAAGGAAACACTCCCATTTACCACTGCAACAAAAAGAATAAAATACCTAGGAATAAACCTACCTAGGGAGACAAAAGACCTGTATGCAGAAAACTATAAGACTCTGATGAAAGAAATTAAAGATGATACCAACAGATGGAGAGGTATACCATGTTCTTGGATTGGAAGAATCAATATTATGAAAATGACTATACTACCCAAAGCAATCTACAGATTCAATGCAAACCCTATCAAATTACCAATGGCATTTTTTACGGAACTAGAACAAAAAATCTTAAAATTTGTATGGAGACACAAAAGACCCCGAATAGCCAAAGCAGTCTTGAGGGAAAAAAACGGAGCTGGAGGAATGAGACTCCCTGACTTCAGACTATACTACAAAGCTACAGTAATCAAGACAATATGGTACTGGCACAAAAACAGAAACATAGATGAATGGAACAAGATAGAAAGCCCAGAGATAAACCCACACACCTATGGTCAACTAATCTATGACAAAGGAGGCAACGATATACAATGGAGAAAAGACAGTCTCTTCAATAAGTGGTGCTGGGAAAACCAGAGAGCTACATGTAAAAGAATGAAATTAGAACACTCCCTAACACCATACACAAAAATAAACTCCAAATGGATTAGAGACCTAAATGGAAGACTGGACACAATAAAACTCTTAGAGGAAAACATAGGAAGAACACTCTTTGATATAAATCACAGCAAGATCTTTTTTGACCCACCTCCTAGAGTAATGGAAATAAAAACAAAAATAAACAAATGGGACCTAATGAAACTTCAAAGCTTTTGCACAGCAAAGAAAACCATGAACAAGACGAAAAGACAACCCTCAGAATGGGAGAAAATATTTGCAAAAGAATCAACGGACAAAGGATTAATCTCCAAAATATATAAACAGCTCATGCAGCTCAATATTAAAAAAACAAACAACCCAATCCAAAAATGGGCAGAAGACCTAAATAGACATTTCTCCAAAGAAGACATACAGATGGCCAAGAAGCACATGAAAGGATGCTCAACATCACTAATTATTAGAGAAATGCAAGTCAAAACTACAATGAGGTATCACCTCACACCAGTTAGAATGGGCATCATCAGAAAATCTACAAACAACAAATGCTGGAGAGGGTGTGGAGAAAAGGGAACCCTCTTTCACTGTTGGTGAGAATGTAAATTGATACAGCCACTATGGAGAACAGTATGGAGGTTCCTTAAAAGACTAAAAATAGAATTACCATATGATCCAGCAGTCCCACTACTGGGCATAAACCCAGAGAAAACCATAATTCAAAAAGACACATGCACTCCAATGTTCACTGAAGCACTGTTTACAATAGCCAGGTCATGGAAGCAACCTAAATGCCCATCGACAGATGAATGAATAAAGAAGATGCGGTACATATATACAATGGAATATTACTCAGCCATACAAAGGAACGAAATTGGGTCATTTGTTGAGACGTGGATGGACCTAGAGACTGTCATACACAGTGAAGTAAGTCAGAATGAGAAAAACAAATATCGTATGTTAACGCATATATGTGGAACCTAGAAAAATGGTACAGATGAACAGGTTTGCAGGGCAGAAATTCAGACACAGATGTAGAGAACAAACATATGGACACCAAGGGGGAAAGCCGCGAGGAGGTGGTGGTGGTGGTGGTGTGATGAATTGGGCGATTGGGATTGACATGTATACACTGATGTGTATAAAATTGATGACTAATAAGAATCTGCTGTTTAAATTTAAAAAAAAAAGAATGTTGAGGTCAAAGGCAGCTAGATGAACTGAGCCCCAAAGGGTGGCCAGTGCCTTTGTGGGGAGAAAGGACACATCAGCTGTCTTACCTTTGATAAAGCCTGAGAGAAAGAGGTGGAAGCCAGAAAAGCAGGTGAGAAGCAAACTGAGATTTTAACAAATTCTGTGTAGGTTAGTGTGGTAATTTAGGGATCCCTGGATCCCTACAAGGCATAACTCTTTTTCCACAAACCTCCACTGAATGCCCATGAGCAACTCTGGGGACAGAGCCAAGACCTGACGAGCTCCCTCAGTGCTCAGAGCTGCTGAGGTTTGAGGTGGGGAGCAGGGGCAGCTGGGGAAGCCCATGCATGCTTTGGGCCTGACACGAATACAAGGTGGTGAGCAGCTGCAGATGAGGGACAGTGTCTCAGCCAGCCTGCGCTGCTATAACAGAATACCAGAGACGGGGTGGCTTAAACAATCGACATTTATTTCTCACACTTCTGGAGACTGGAAAGTCCAAGATCAAGGTGCTGACCGGTGCAGTTCTTGGTGATGGTCTGCTTCCTGGTCTCTGTCTCGCTGTGATCTCATAGGGTGGAGAGAGAAAACAGTCTGATGCCTCTTCCTCTTCTAAGGACAGAAGGACACTAACCCCATCATAGGGGTTCCACCCTCACGACCTCATCTAACCCTAATTACTTCCTAAAGGGCCCACCTCAATACCATCATAGTGGGGTTGGGGCTTCAACATATGGATCTGGGGGTTGGGGGAGACACACAACCATTCCATCCATAACAGACAAGCACAAAGCCTGCCTGTGTCCCGACCCGTCTCTAACAGCAAGCAAAAGCCATCTTGCTGTGCAGGGGCAAGAAACTGCCCACGTTGCATACCTGACCCGGCTTTGAGGGGAGGCAAAAGCAGCATGCCACCAGGGAAGGGGCAGGAAGCCCTCCCACCCACCCCATTGCCATCCCAGGTAAGGAGAGCTGCCTTGGGGGAGGGGTGGAAAGCCCCTCCCTTCACTAGGACAGGGCAAAAGCCATTTCCCCTTGGGGATCCTGCACTGGTACAAAACAGAAAAGAAAGAAAAGGCAGGACAACACTGGCCTGTGAAGGTGGAAGACTAGGGCGCCTGTTGCTCTTGCTGTCCCCAAAGCCAGGGCACATGAGTGAAAGGGTAAGAAGACTTAGTGTCCCCAAGGAGACCCTGCTCATTCACAGACACTTGGTTCCCTCGAGGCCTGCCTGAAACACCCTTTCTGTGAGTTGACACTCAGGATTCAAGCATTAATGCTCCTTACACCAATCTCCCTAGAACACCCATAGAAACTCCAGCCCCCTCGAGAACAAAGGTGCCTGATCTTTGGAATTTCTCGCCCCTAGTACTGATGGCTCTGACCGCATACCAGCCCAGCCCTGCCTGCCGTCCAGGCTTCCCCACCAGCTCCTGCTGTTCACCACTCACAAGTAAGTATTCATCTACCAGGGCCTGTAGCGTGGTGCTGTGAATCCCAGGAGCGTCTTATCTCTCCTTGCTGGTTGGTTTCTTCTCAGCCAGAAAGAGAGTTCAGAGGGCCTATTCACATTCCTGTCTCACATCTTTAAAACCACAGCATTGATATCCATAGCCAGTATCTTCTCCTTATATAACAATCCTCCAGAGTGACCCTGTAATCTCTTTCAGACATACAACACAGGTCACATCGTGGTTTCAGGTCACCTTATCACTATTTCTCAATATGAAAATATGGCCTTCCCCTCTGGCTTCTTTTTGCCCAACCCACCCAAACACTCAAGCTAAATAAAACTACAGCTACCTCTATAAATGTCCCATATAATATCTTACCCTGAGTTCCCCTTGGCACAATTCATCCTGCTGGTCCAGCCCCCTGTCTTCCCACTCCTGACCTGCTTACCTCTAGAAAAGAGAAGGAAGCCAGTATTTAATGTACAGGTACTAAGCAACAGGTGCTTTCATAGACATTCAATTCTTGTAAGTTCATTATTATCCCCATTTCACCTCAAAGAAACAAAGGCTTGAGTAACTTGTAAATGACCACAAGGCTGGGAAATTGAAACCTAGGATAGAAACCACTAACCCCGTAGCCCATACCTTTCCCTCTATTCCTTGATGGCTCATTTGAAGGCCCAAGGATGGAAGGACAATGAGGAAAATGTAGCATCTCTCCATCCCAATCAGACCATGCAGCAGAGGCTTCATCAGACATTTCTTCCAGCCACCTGCCCAAATCACCTGCATCCACATATTAGCCAAAAGGTTAATGCTTCCCACTCTGGGCAGGTGATGGAGGTACTGACCAGACCCAGAAGAGACGAACTTTCCAGGCTTAGCCAAACTAACTCTTCCGCATTTTGGAAAACTTTCAATTGCTCCTCTCTTTTCCACCCTCAAAACTCTAATACTGCCCAGCTTTCAATAGGTAGAGATTAACAGAGAAAAAAGGAAATGAATTAGAAATATTAGGAAAGTAAATTCTTTTCTCTTTTAATTTCAAAAATAAGCTTGGAGAGCAATAACTTTTAAAGTCATATAATCACAGGGTAAAGGCCTAAAGATTAGCCTGGTTAAAAGAGCAGATCTTCATCTCAATAGATGCAGAAAAAGCTTTCAACAAAATTCAACACCCATTTATGATAAAAACCCTCCAGAAAGTAGGCATAGAGGGAACTTACCTCAACATAATAAAGATCATATATGACAAACCCACAGCCAACATTGTTCTCAATGGTGAAAAACTGACAGCATTTCCTCTAAGATCAGGAAAAAGACAAGGATGTCCACTCTCAACACTATTATTCAACATAGTTTTGGAAGTTTTAGCCACAACAATTAGGGAAGAAAAAGAAATAAAAGGAATCCAAATCAGAAAAGAAGAAGTAAAACTGTCACTGTTTGCAGATGACATGACACTATACATAGAGAATCCTAAAGATGCTACCAGAAAACTACTAGAGCTAATCAATGAATCCGGTAAAGTAGCAGGATACAAAATTAATGCATAGAAATCTCTTGCATTCCTATACACTAATGATGAAAAATCTGAAAGAGAAATTAAGGAAACACTCCCATTTACCACTGCAACAAAAAGAATAAAATACCTAGGAATAAACCTACCTAAGGAGACAAAAGACCTGTATGCAGAAAACTATAAGACACTGATGAAAGAAATTAAAGACAATACAAACAGATGGAGAGATATACCATGTTCCTGGATGGGAAGAATCAACACTGGGAAAATGACTATACTACCCAAAGCAATCTACAGATTCAGTGCAATCCCTATCAAACTACCACTGGCATTTTTCACAGAGCTAAAACAAAAAATTTCACAATTTGTATGGAAACACAAAAGACCCCGAATAGCCAAAGCAATCTTGAGAAAGAAAAACAGAGCTGGAGAAATCAGGCTCCCTGACTTCAGACTATACTACAAAGCTACAGTAATCAAGACAGTATGGTACTGGCACAAAAACAGAAATATAGATCAATGGAACAGGATAGAAAGCCCAGAGGTAAACCCACACACATATGGTCACCTCATCTTTGATAAAGGAGGCAAGAATATACAATGGAGAAAAGACACCCTCTTCAATAAGTGGTGCTGGGAAAACTGAACAGCTACATGTAAAGGAATGAAAGTAGAACACTCCGTTACACCATACACAAAAATAAACTCAAAATGGATTAAAGACCTAAATGTAAGGCCAGACACTATCAAACTCTTCGAGGAAAACATAGGCAGAACACTCTATGACATAAATCACAGCAAGATCCTTTTTGACCCACCTCCTAGAGAAATGGAAATAAAAACAAAAATAAACAAATGGGACCTAATGAAACTTAAAAGCTTTTGCACAGCAAAGGAAACCATAAACAAGACGAAAAGACAACCCTCAGCATGGAAGAAAATATTTGCAAATGAAGCAACTGACAAAGGATTAATCTCCAAAATATACAAGCAGCTCATGCAGCTCAATATCAAAAAAACAAACAACGCAATCCAAAAATGGGCAGAAGACCTAAATAGACATTTCTCCAAAGAAGATATACAGATTGCCAACAAACACATGAAAGGATGCTCAACATCACTAATCATTAGAGAAATGCAAATCAAAACTACAATGAGCTATCACCTCACACCATTCAGAATGACCATCATCAAAAAATCTACAAACAATAAATGCTGGAGAGGGTGTGGAGAAAAGGGAACCCTCTTGCACTGTTGGTGGGAATGTAAATTGATACAGCCACTATGGAGAACAGTATGGAGGTTCCTTAAAAAACTCAAAATAGAGCTACCACACAACCCAGCAATCCCACTACTGGGCATATAGCCTGAGAAAACCATAATTCAAAAAGAGTCATGTACCACAATGTTCACTGCAGCTCTATTTTCAATAGCCAGGACATGGAAGCAACCTAAGTGTCCATCGACAGATGAATGGATAAAGAAGATGTGGCACATATATACAATAGAATATTACTCAGCCATAAACGGAAACGAAATTGAGCTATTTGTAGTGAGGTGGATGGACCTAGAGACTGTCACACGGAGTGAAGTAAGTCAGAAAGAGAAAACAAATACCGTATGCTAACACATATATATGGAATCTAAAAAAAAAAATAAAAAAAGGTTCTGAAGAACCTAGGGGCAGGACAGGAATAAAGACACAGACGTAGAGAATGGACTTGAGGACACAGGGAGGGGGAAGGGTAAGCTGGGATGAAGTGAGAAAGTGGCATTGACATATATACACTATCAAATGTAAAATAGATAGCTAGTGGGAAGCAGCCACATAGCACAGGGAGATCAGCTCGGTGCTTTGTGACCACCTAGAGGGGTGGGATAGGGAGGGTGGGAGGGAGATGCAAGAGGGAGGAGATATGGGGATGTATGTATGTATATGTATAGCTGATTCACTTTGTTATACAGCAGGAACTAACACACCATTGTAAAGCTCCAATAAAGATGTTTAAAAAAAAAAAAGAGCAGATCTTAAAAGAAGAAAAAAAAATCACAAGAAAAAAATATTTATAACTATGTGTGGTGATGGGTGTTAACTAGACTTATTGTGGTAATCACTTCATAATATATACAAACATCGAATCATTATGTTATACACCTGCAACTAATGTAATGTTATATGTTAATTGTATCTCAACTGTTAAAAATTGGCCTGATTAAGTATGAGCCTACAGTAGCAAAAAGGTTAACCAAATTCAGGATTCTTCTCAAAATTCAATCTGGATAAACTTGGTTCAGATTATAAGCAGCAAAGCACCGCTGCTTTCAAACAAAGCATCAATTGCATCATAAACAGTGATAAGAGGAAAACTTGGCCCTTTGATTTCTCAAAATGTATATTTAGGCCAGCAAAGAAACAGTTCCTGGCTCCTATAAACTTGAGTCCCCACCTTTTTTTTCCCCTTGAATAAGCTCTACGACCTCTGTAAAAATAATAAGAAAAGAACAAGAATTGCTCAGAGCACCTAACGGGGAATCCTGCAGTTTAAATCTCCATTCACCGGCTCCATAAAGTTTTCTTGTAGAGATAAGAATGCAAAAAATGTTCTGAAGTTATAAAACATGTGTTCTAACTGCCTTCATAATCTGAGTCCTCTGGATATTCACTACTTTTCAGGATACAACGGAATAAAATTAAAATTTCCGAAGTGCCAACTGATTTTAAGGAAATGAAAAGTTTAAGAATATGAAACTTTAAAGCCTGAATTCTGGAATAGTGTTGGAAAATTACATCAGCTTTCAATTTCCCCTCCAAATGTGAATAGCCCTAAAAAGAGATGTACTCCCTTTTCTAGGAAACGTATTCTAGAAATCCTCACCATTTTATTGTTACTTTCACTTACAATAAAATGACTTTGAGAACACTAAGGTTTTAAGAGAGAATCATTCCCCCCCACTTTTCTCATGTCTTTTCTACATACCTTTTAGAAGAAAAACAAAACAAAAAACCTCCCCTAATTTTCCAGTGTCTCGGACTTTTTCCAGTTGACTTTGGATGGCTAATCATGGAATCAAATCTGCAGGCAGATTATTCATTTCCTATTCTTTTCTAATTTACATGATTTCTGAACATTTCTACACAACATAAACACTGAAATAATTCTTCTGCAGAATCCCTTGAAGACGTTTACATAAACAACCAAATTGCATAATTACTTTGGGATACTGAAGAATGTCCTTCAAAAATGAAATAGGAAATAAACAAAAAAAATATCTGGGAGAACAATTTGAAGCCCTTAGCTACATAAAATGGTCTATTTTATGCACATATTTATATCAACCCTCTGATGGAGAATTTTAGTCATGTGGAATTCCTCAAAATGAATACACACACACACACACACACACACACACACACACACAGGGACACACAGGGACACCACCCTGGAAAAATACTACATTTAAAAATTAGAGGGAACATTTAGAAGGGATCATCTTGCAGGGAGGATTTATAAGCATCATCAAATTGAGTTTCCTCCATGTGACGGGAAGGAGAGTTTCCAATCCCTCCATCTCTGAGATCACAGCATGATCACTTGCAAAACTCTGTATGAGCCACTCCATCTGACCCCTCCTGATGTGAGAATGGCTCAGAGATTCACAGAAGTCATCTCTAGAGTTCCAGGAGGATTGCCCAAGAGTGGGCTAGTTGCCCTGTTGCTCAGTTCCTGCATTTCCCTCATTTCCTTTAGTTTATTCATTCAACAAATATTTATTGAATCCTATGTGTGAGGCCACTGTAGGCCCTGAATATACAGTGAAGACCAAAACCATACAACTTCTCTGGCCTCATGGAGCACGTAATTAAGTAGGGGAGATGATGAGGAGCTAGGAAAGCAGTTTATAGGGTAATTTGATCCAGTCAAGGATTCAGGGAAGGCTCGCCTGAGACCTGAAGCTGGGGACTGGGGACACCAGCCCAGAGAAGGACGTGGGCAGGGCACCCACGACATGCACTACAGGCTGTTTTCCCAGCGTGAATTTGCTTTCTTCTAAAACTTTTCCATATGTGGAGTGCCCATGAGGTTATGATGTTCCTCTCCCTTTACAGAGGAGAAAACAAATTCAGAGAGGTGGAGTCAGTCCTACAAAGCTAGAGAATCAATTAGCAGAGCTGTAACTGTAACCCAAATCTTCAAACTTCAACTTCCATTTATTGAACCTGACAGCCTGAAAACTTCCCCAGCATAAAATACCTAGAAATGTTAGATAAAATATAATAAACATTTTACAAGCTTGGTTGAGCTCAGGGAGAGAACAGGATACGTCCAGAGGCCAAAAAGAAAGAGGACACAGACCCAGGAGCTCGGATTTTAATGGCCAAAGAGGATCGAGAGTTTGATCTTAGACCCCAAAGTGGGGTAGAATGAAAACTGAGAACCCCATGTAAAGCTGAGAACTTCACAGGCTACACTAAAAGGATGAACTAGATACAAAGTCTACCCACTAGCACAGTGAGACAGTAAGGACGCTTGTCTCAGTGTGAGCTTCAGGTGCGGAAAAAAGAATGAAAAAAGAAGAAGTCTCCCTGAGAAGCTGATTTTCATTTGGGTTTTGAAATCAAATCTACACTAGGGTGAGTCTAGGAACCCTTGGGATAAGAGATTAACATAGTGGTCTCAGGTCAGAGATATCCTAGAGCACCACTCAGCAGTAAACATAACACCGCTCTGTACAGAAATAGCCTTAACCAGACCCCAAGGAATCCCACAGATGAAGTCCACTGAAGATAAGCCCACAAATCAAAACTACAAAGTACCCAAGTGGGGAACAATCTACCCTGACTGCATCAATAGACATAATAAACAGCAAAACTAGATCCTCATGCTTTCAAATTCCAAGTGCTCTTCCTGCCATTTAACTTTCCAAAGACTGAGCTGTTAAGACAGCTTCACTCCTGAACTATTACTTATGGAAATGCAAGCCATCCTCTACTATTCTATTAATTCAAAAAAATCTGTTCATTTATTCAAAAATGTTTCTCTTTGAATTTAGTTTTAAGGGAAAAGTGGGCATAGCCTTCTAATTCTTAAAAACAGAAGGACTTACCAATATCTTTCTTAGATAATTTAAACATAGGCCTCGCTGGAGGAAAGCAAGTGGAAAAGTTGTCTCCTTGAATCCCCTTAGAGTCTTAGGATTCTGTGAGGATTCCTCTAGAGCCATGTGTCTCAATCAGCTGTCCGCCCACCCCCCCAAAAAAAAAAACTGATCTAAAAATGTTATGCAATCATTGGCTGTGATCAAAAAGAGGGTGGGTAAGGAGGCTGCATTGTCTGCCAACAAAAACAGTAACTACAATAGAAAAACACAGCTCCTTTGTATTTGGCAATATTGCTCATTGTGATTCACAGATGATACAAATATCCCTTGAAGAAATCCAAAGTGGCCTGTTGTAAACAAATATATAATCATTCCTCATAACCGTTAAGGCAGGCCACAGAGGATAGCCCAAGTCTCATACCATGAGGCAAGGACACTTTCCAGCTCACACCCAAAGCCAGATACTTAAATAAATGGAGGAAAAGGAGTTCTTTCTCTGCATAAAATGATTATTTGACTGATTTTCAATGTTTTGTCCTTAAACAAAAGACAGAAGAGGAAGAAAGTTGAAGTAAAAAATGTGGATTTAAGGAATAAAGGGGACCTTAGTGCTGGTTATGATACAGGCCCTGTGTTAGGTAAGTTACAAATATTATGTCACTGAGCCTCACAAAATCCTTATGAGGCTGGCTTCTGAACTGACTTACAGGGGAAAACACCTGGGCCCAATGAGGGTCAGTAATTGCCCAGGGCCACAGAGCCACTAAGTGGCAGAGCCTTTATCGGGTCTTTCTGACTCCAAAGCCCAGAATTTTCATTAACCTCTGTTCATGAAGTCCATGTTCAAACCAAAAGTTCATGAAGTATCTTACTCTTCTGGGTTCAGAAAGTTCTGGTATTCCTCTTTGGGTTTTCAGTTTTAATGAAATATTTTTTACATTGACATCTGACAGGTTTGAGAGCATTTATATTTATTAAAACGTATGTATGTGTGTGTATGAGAGACAGTTGCCCTGCTACCTCCTCCTAATTCTACTTCACATAATAGGCCTGAGGCTTCTATATAAATATTTCATAAAGTATTTCACTAACCACCAATGAAAAGGATCCCACCAATCAAAAGGATGCCACCTGTATTTTGCATATGGGCAAAATAAAGATTGAGTACACACATATGAGCTTCTGGGTACATTCAGATAATGAGCATACAAATAGCAATTGGGATAAGAGGAAAGAGATAAGAAACTGGGAACAAACAGAGGGAGGAAGGAAGGAGGGAAGGAGGGGGTAAGGGGATAGGGAGAAAACAAAGGGAAAGGGAGGAAAGAAGAGAGAAATGGAGAAAGGGATAGAGAGAAATGGAGAAAGGGAAAGAGAGAAGAGGAATGAAAGAGACAAAGTGCAGATAAAAGAGGCAAAAAGGAACAAGTCTTTTCTTGGATGGTTTAAGTAGGGAGGATGCAGTTGATTTCCCTGAACCAGAAGGAAACTGCGAGAGCGGAGTTTCACCTCTCAGTGTGGTGTCCCGCCAGCTCCTCCCACCTCATCAATTCTCTCAACTGGCATCTATTAACTGACCACTTTGCGACAAAACCGTGTCATGTGATTGGCAGATACAGAGAAGAACAAACTACTGCCCTGGCTATTGGGAGCTTAGGGTCACTCTGGGGAGATCTGACTTGTGAACAACTAGCTACAAGACAGAAAGTGCTACACGTCACGGTGGCATATGGATTAAGTGTTATGGACCATCAATCAGGAAGGAGTGACGGCTCCCAGTTTGCGCAGAGACAAGGCTTCATGGAGATTAAAGAAGGCTGCCCATAAGAGATCAGGCTGCAGTGGCCCTGAGGGCACAGCTGACCCTCATTTCCTATGGGTCCCAAAGACGTGTCCTCCACTCCAAGTGGAGACGTCTCCTCCTAAACCACTGTCACTTTGTCACTGCCATGACTGTTAAGTCACTAACTTGACCTGGGATGTCTGCCTACCTTCCCTCCATTATCTAAATTCTATATATAATTTTAAAGTCTTTATTTATTTATTATTATTTTTAAAATAAATTTATTTATTTATTTATTATTTTTTGGCTGTGTTGGGTCTTCGTTGCTGTGCGTAGGCTCTCTCTAGTTGCGGTGAGCAGGGGCTACTCTTCGTTGCGGTGCGCCGGCTTCTCATTGCGGTGGCTTCTCTTGTTGCAGAGCACGGGCTCTAGGCGCAAGGGCTTCAGTAGTTGTGGCACGTGCGCTCAGTAGTTGTGGCTCGCGGACTCTGGAGTGCAGGTTCAGTAGTTGTGGTGCACGGGCTTAGTTGTTCCGCGGCATGTGGGATCTTCCCGGACCAGGGCTCGAACCCGTGTCCCCTGCATTGGCAGGTGGATTCTTAAGCACTGCGCCACCAGGGAAGCTCCATTAACGTCTCTGTTTAAATCCTGCCTCCTCCTTCATTGCTTTTCCTGACCACGCCAAGCCTCAGTCATTTCCCTCTCTTCTGTGTTCCTAAGTCAACAGTAACAAATGCTTATGAGCATTTACTCTGCACCAAGCACAGTGCTGAGCACCCCTGCAGTGCCTGACCCTGGTGAGCACCCCTTCTAGAAACTTACCCCTTCCCAGCTTCCATCACATCACTCCTGGTTGGCCTCCTGCACCTATGCCCTTTTGTGACTCCTCTTGCCCTGCTCATCAAGTAAATGTGGGTGGTCTCCAAGGATCCATGCTTGGTCCTAGATCTTCTTAGTATACCCACTTCCAAGGCTACTTCATCTACATCCTCCAATTTATTCAGCAGTAATATGCTGATGTCTCCCCAGTCCATATCTCCCAGCCCGAGCGGATTCCTGAGCCCCTAACCTGACCCAACCATCTGTGGATCATCTCCTCTGAGATGAACTATTTACACCTCAAATTCAATATTCCCCAAATACAACCTATTAACCTCCCTCCCATTCCCCATGCTCCTCTTCAAGTATTCCCTATCTCAGCAAGTTGGAAAACAAACAAACAAAACCTATTCATTCTAAAAATAGCCACTGCTCTCTCACCTTGGCTCTGAGGCAAGCTCAAAGCTGAGCTGTGTAGCGCAGACGTACCCCCAGTCCACAGTCAATCTACCAAGCCCACAGATTCTCCTTCTCTAATATCCCATTCTGTTCTTCGCCAGCGTGCCTGCCTGGGTTCAGGCTGTTTCCTTTTCTCATCTGGATCACTCCTATATCTGCTCCCAGTCTCCAGGTCAGCCTCTTTCACACCATTCCCTACCTTGGCCTCATGGTGAACACTCCTAAACTCAAATCTGACCTTGTTGCCCACCTACTTAATATGATTTGCCATCTTTCAGGATGATGGCCAAACTCCTACCTTCCCAATGGAGTACACTGATGTGCTCCATTATGTACTGCCCACTGCTTACCTACCCAGCCGCATCACTTGCCACCATTCCTACCCTCCCTAACACACATCTCCTTAGGCACTAGGCTCTGGACATACTGAATGATGGGCAATCCTCAAGGATCATCACATTGGCTTACAAATGCATGTTCCTTCTGTCTGATTGGCTTCCTTCCCTCCTTCATATGAGCAACTCCTCCTCATCCTTCAAAACTCAGTGCAAGCATCAACTCCTCTGGGAAGCCCTCCCTGCTTACTCCTTCCACAAAATCCCATTGCCCCTCTGTGCTCGCACAACATCCTATGAGTACAATTTCCATCATATACTTTATCACCCGGTACTCTGCGCACTCATTTATCCCCCTGTCTTCCCTTCAGGGCAGGGCTTGATTCTTTCTAGATTTTGTATTCCCAATGCATGCCAAAAGACCCAGCATATACTAGGTGTTCAATAAAAGTTTGTTGAATAAACGAATAAAATATTAGGACTGTTTCTTAACATGCTTCTTTGCTTTTCCAATGTATTAACTTTTGGATTAATCTGTGAGAACTAAAATTAACAAAACAATATGTAAGATAGTGCTTTTTAAACTGTTTTAAATTATCACAGAACATTGGCTTTTAAGGAGATACCATGTGGTTAAAATAGCCTGTACTTTAGAGGCAAGTGTCCCTGGGTTTCACTTCTGAGGCCTAGGAGCACATTCTTTAAGCTCAGTATGCTTCACTCTCTCTCCCTTTCCACTCTTAAACCATTTTGATTTGATTTACAAAACTTCAGATTATAGACAATGATCAAGAAATGTTTGTGTCTAAAAAAATGAATTAATATAACAAAACAGAAACAGACTCAAAGATATAGAGAACAAACCAGTGGTTACAAGTGGGGAGTGGGGGGAAGGGCAAGATAGGGGTAGGGGATTAAGAGATACAAATGACCATAAAATAAATGAGCTACAAGGATATATGGCCAATATTTTATAATAACTTTAAATGGAGTACAATCTATAAAAATATTGAATCACTATGCTGTACTCCTGAAACTAATATAATATTGTAAATCAACTATACTTCAACAACAACAACAAAAAATAAAAGTTCAAACTATAAGGATAAATAAAAGTGGCATGGAAACCAAAGCAATAAAATTTTGGAAGCAAGGAAAAAAAAAGAAATGTGCATTTTTAAATCGAAACCCTACCTCCCTTCTAGGTATGTGGATGCATGTGCTGAAGAAAACAGCAAAGTCCCATGTGGATTCTTATCTCAATCCTCATCCTGGATAAGAATTCAAAATCACCTTTACATTTCTTGGGCTGTGAAAGTTATAAGGGGGGCACTCTGCCCTCGCTTCTCTGCAGGAATTGTTAGTGAGATCATCCCCCATGCTGCCCTACCTTGTTTGCTGACTGATTAAACCACAGTTACTTTAGGCCTAAACAAGATTAGCTGAACTATAAATATTTTCCTGGTGATAGTATATGCAGGTGTAGTTAAGAGCCAACCTTTTGTTTTGCTTATAATAAACTACCTGTGAAAGTAAAACAAAATGAACGGTTGTATATCACTTTAACCGGCCCACAATGAATGCGCAGAGTGAGTGAATCAGTATTATTACATAAAATGTATCACACCTGACATAACAGTTATACAAATCAAGTCCACAGCATGGTTTTATAGCTCCATTAGAATGCAAAAATATTGAATACATAATCTGAGCAAAGACGGAATATTTTAGAGCAAAACTAACCCCAGACTACAGACCTGCCGAGGTCCCTCCCACCCATTCCACAACCCCACCTGAAGAAGTTATTCCACTTAAGGGTATAATTTTTTTTAATCCCTAGGTAAAATATAGCAGGTGTTGAGAGGAATTTTTTCATATATGGTAGAGAAAAAAAACTTGTTAAACCCTAGTAAAGAGTTTTGAGCCCTGCCCAAAACCTAGCCTTTAAGAAAACATGTTCACACTAAGACCAAGAAGTCCAACAAGGAGGCACTTTGTGTCACAATCAGAAGCACATCCACGACACACACGCTCTTCTGAGCAAGGCAACCTTTAAAGTTAACCAGCAAGAAGTCTCATTGCCTCGTCCGAGAACTTGGGGAAGGCCCAAGACGGGATAACTCAGCCTCTTCCTCCCACTATGCCTTTACACACGAGCCAGTGACACCCCCTTGTCATCAGCGCTCCCCACTCAGCTCACACCTCTACCCCAGCCCTGACACTCCCAAATATTTCTTACGACATCTTTGTAAAGTTTTGAGATTTATTTTTTCATTATAAAAAAAGTATTACAAATCACATTGCAAAAAATTAGAGAAATGATTCATTGCAATTTGACCAGAAACAGAAGTCAAAATACTCCAGATTCATTACGCTTTGCCTCAACAACCAGTACCCTGTAATACTTAAAAGCAGTGTGAGTCAGTATTTAGATAGATGACTGATGGCCTTTCCTTAAGATGTAGGAAAGACCAAGCAGCCTGCAAAGAGAACTGTGGGCCTGAGCACTCAGGGACAAGCCCAGAAGGAAGTTTTAAAAGGACGAAGGACACCCATGGCAGAGTAGAGAACGTGGTAAAAACAGATGGAATAAGTGCCCTTGACCTCCATACTTTATTAATTTTTCCAGGTTTTTATGGGCCTCAAATGAAAGCCCTTCCACCCAAAGCTTTTGTGAATTCATCAGGTGTTCTAGGACAACACCAGCAGCCAGTCCTGTCCGGGTCCGGCCAGAGCAGGATAATGTTTTGGCTGTCGGTCCAGAGCAAGCATTATATGAATTAAATCTTCTGCCAGTGGATCTTGCTGGCCTCCCAGCAGTTTATCAAGTATTTCTGCTTAGAAGTGGGGGAACATTGGCTAAAAAAATATCATCTATACGATCATCAAATCTTTGGTTCCTAATCCAAGACTGACAATAACTTATAAGAGGATTTTGTACCTCTAGCCATACCACTCCAGAATTTTTTAAATCAAAAAATCAACTTCCGTGTAAGTAAAATTCTGCCAATGGGAATGGAAGAGTGTGGTACTCTTGCAATTCAAATAATACAATTATTAAAAGAAAAACTTTGTCACCTGTTCTTCAAGCACAAGAAGCATAAGAAACTTAAAGCTGTTCTGAGCAAAGAGAAGATTCTAAAAAAATGTAGACAATGACTCAGTTTTCTAGAACATTTATTTGATATTCAAAGTATAGTTGCAATCACAACAGAGTAGAAATTATTTCCAGTAAGATGGCATCAAACAATCCAGGAGAGTTCAAAACAGCTTGGGGAAATTTTGTGGTATTAGAAAATACAGAGGGAAAAAATACAGAGTGGAAGTGTGAGCTGCTACAGGTACTTTGGAAAACTTTGGCAGAAACATACCATGTGAACTAACAGTTCCATTCCCAGGTGTTCTCCAACAGAAATGTGTTAACGGAAAGAGTGTTCACAGCAGCACTACGCATAATAGAGCCAAACCAGAAACAACCCAGATGTCCCTCAACAGCACAAGAGATGGATTAAAACTGGTATATTCACACAATGGAATAGTACAGAGCAATGAACCTAAACAAACTGCAGGTACACACAACAATACGAAGGACTCACAAGCACAATATGGGGCAGAAGAAGCCATGAACCCAACAGCACATATACTGCATGATTTCAATTATATAAAGTTCGAAAACAGGAATGAACCACTGCAGTTAGAAGTCAGGACAGTGATTATCCCTGGTAGAGGATAGTGGGGCAGGTATTCGTGATTGGAAGGTGAGCAAGGGGGCTTCCGGGGCCCTGTACATTCTAGCTGAGCTGGGTACTGGCTATATGGGTGTATTTATTTTGTGAGAAAATAAGCTGAACATTTATAATCTGTGTACTTTTCTATATATGTTTCACACATACAACTTTCATTTTGAGTAATTTTTATTTTTTTTACTTATTACAAAAGTAACTCCTATTCAATGTAGAATAGATAGAAAACACAGATGAGAAAAAAACAAATAACCTGCCTATCATCCAAAGATAACCACTAGCTACATTTTCAGGATAACTACATAGGGATCATTCCCTACCACCGTAATCTTGTTTCACTTAATGTCATAAATCATTTCATGTCATTAAATAGTCTTCTACTATATCTTTTCAATTGCCGTATCACAACCCATACTATAAACGTACAATAAGTTATTTAACAAACACTTGCTTCGCTAGACATTTAGGTTGTTTATAATTAATCATTATTACAGTCAATACTGTAATAAACATATCTGTTAGCTAGATCTTTAACTACATCTATAATTATCTCCCTAAGATAAATTCCCTAAAGAATATCTGGATCAAAGGGTATATGAAAAACTACCCCCAGGAAGGAGTTTTGCAAATTTACATTCCCAACAGCTGTGTTTAAGAGTTCCTACTCACATGACATTAATTTTTGAAGAGTGCAGCAAAAGGTAGTTAAAGCAATGCCGCTTCAAATAATAGATTTTTTTCCCTCACCTATTTTAAAAATAGATCTCAGAAAATGTAGAAAGACGTTAAACCATAAAATTTCCCATAAAATTGAAAACTCCAGCTACACAAGACTTAAATGGGTCTCAATCTGAATCGTGAGCTCAGGCAGTTTTGGACAGTATCGAGTCATAAGATGACAGCAGAAAAGGGACAGACGGGAGGCACTTGACGTCCAGACGGCCTCACATGTTCCCTTTTGGAGGATTTTCCAAATCTGTCTTGATCCTTCAATCAGAACTGCCTGGGAGGCTGAGTAGTTTCCACACCTCAGGCCCGGGGGACTTCTGGGTCTTGTTGGACACAGAAGCCCGGGTCCTGGAATTAGCAGGAAAGTCTGCAAGCCCTCACCGCCAGCACAGGACCATCTCTGGACAAGTGACAGCCTCTTGGTTTTTTTCAGTTTATGAAACTCAATGCAACTTGAATATATTTTGGTCTGCATAGTGCCAAGGTGCAGTTACTGAAGCAGAGAAAATATTTTTTAAATTCCACTAACAGGAAACAGATTATTCTCCAGGTCATCATCCACAATTAATCCCAATATCTTGAAATTTTACAAAATTTGAATGGAGCTGGGGAGAGCCTGCATCTTCTCCTTCCAGCCACCTGCTGACCCTTCTGCCTCTTGCCCTTCTTTCCAGACATCATTTACCCACTTCCTTGGAGCACTGTGCAAATTATGTCCTCTTGCATGCTGCTTTCCAGCACTGGAGTTAGTTAGATTAACTATTTGAGAATGGTGTTCTCATTTGTTTTGTTTTGCTTTTGGCAGCACTGCATGTGGGATCTTAGTTCCCTGACCAGGGATCAGACCCACACATGACCCCTGAATTGCAAGCTCGGAGTCTTTACCACTGCACCACCAGGGAAGTCCAATGGTGTTCCCATTTGAATGTCCTAAAGTCAACCTATAAGCTTAGACACAGCATCATACATCCTGTCATATGACTCTTTAGTGCTGACTTCTTCATTTGCTCAACAATCTTTTCTTGAGCTTTGTGCTAATAGATCCAAGTGCCCATTTAACACATGAGACTGTCAAGAAAAAACAGGAAACCTAGACTCCAGGACCTTGATATGGAATTCCTAGGTTCACATTTCCCCTTTATTGTTACTTAAGACAGAAGCAAGAGGAAGGATTTACTATTTACATCCCAAGAAAAACAGAAAATCTAGGACAAGTAGTCATAAGACCCAGGACAAAAGGAGTGTTGTATTTAAATGCTTCTCCACAGGCTTCATGATCAGAACTGCTGCCAGCCTGAAGATTACAGAGTAGACCCCGTTTTCCCCCCAGGGAGCAAAGGAGTGGAAATACTGACTTCGAGTGGCTTTTCTACAACCCTACACACTTATGCGCCGGCCTTTGGTAAATGGAAAGTCTGCAAAACCTATGTAACAAAAATACATTTATCCACATAATAGTTTTAAAATGGAAGATTTTTTTAAAACACTGACTCCATGGAAGTGCACTTTTTAATTTTTACTCCCCCCGTCTCGTGCATCCATTGGGCGGGGTTTCTCAGCCTTGGCACTACAGGTATTTGGGGCCGGACAGTCCTTGTCGTGGAGGCCGTCCTGTACATTGTGGGATGCTTAGCAGCATCCCTGGTCTCCACCCACTAGATGCAGTTAACAACCCCCAAGTCTCCAGACATTGACAAATGTCTCCTGGGGAATCAAATCACCCTGTTGAGAACCACGGCCTCGGAATGAGTCAGAACACCGGGACTGGAAAAGCATTCAATTGAGCCAGGCTCCAGTCTAGATTCAGCAGTTAGCTGACTGTGTAACCCGGTTATTGAGGTTCACTGAGGTTCACGTAAAGCACCTGTTTTAGCTGATGCTCAGACTCTCAGGCAGAGATTTGCATGCTCTCAGGCAGGACCTGTAAGACATGAGGGAAGCAGGATTGGGCAGAAGGAGAAGGTCAACTGCAATGCAACTGCAACAGAGACCGCAGCTAGTCAGTCCCACGGGGAGCTCCGGAACTGGGATGGCTCTTCAGAGCTGACCCAAATCGAGGCAAGGGGATCAGGCCTTTGCACCCTCACACCAACTAGGCATTGGATGTGGGCTTCCCCCAGGAAAGAGGCATAACCTTGGGCGAGGAAGGGTGCCTTCAGCACAGAGCAAGGCTGAAGGAGGGGCCCAGCTGTGAGCCCTCAGCAGCCAACAACACTCAGGGGATGAAGTGCTGGACGGCACACCACAGCGCCACTACAGCATCCGAATGACGGGGAGTGAGATTCACCAGGCATGAACACGTATGTGGAGGGGACTAAGAGCAAGGACCTCAGAATCAGATTAGAGAGGCAGGAATCCCAGCTACCCATGGGCACACTGACCTGTCTCCATCTGAATCACTGGTCTCTTTTTCAGACCCTGTGGTCCCTACCACTGCTCATGGTCAGCAAAAAGATAGTGATGGATGTTAGGCATGGTTAGGCAATGGAGATCCATAGTAGGGAACAAAACAGAGTCTCTGCTCACCAGGAGCTGTCATTCTAGCAGAAAGGTATAGAAGGGCAAGGAGTGAGATTAGCACCGGCATGAAGTGAAAGCTAAAATAACTGCTAAATCCACCGAGATAGGCTGCAGCCAAAGGAACAGTGAACAAATCACCATAGCAGCTAAAGTCTGAAATCACTTTAAGGATAAATATGACAACAATGTGAATTTACTGTTTCCAGAGAAAGAAAAGTGCTAAAAGAATCAGCTTTTCCAGAGAAAAACAATAGGAGCTGAAAACTGAAAAATATCCTGAAATCGTGATGACTAAGAAAAAAACTTTTGGTGTTTAGCTGACATGTGTGATCTTTATTTTATGAGTTTTCCTTATCAAAATATTTTCAGTGTTACATTATTTTCTTTTAATTCAATGAGCAAAAAGTTTATAAAATTTTTGGAAAAGACTTTTGGAAAACAGTGCGTGTGTGTGTGTGCGTGTGCGTGTGTGTGTGTGATCTGTAAAAGGTCTAGATCCTTGGTACTCAAAAGTACTGTCCCAGAGGGAAGGCATCAGGCTTCTGAAGTCCTGCACAAATATGTCGACATTCTTTCTAACATGTGTGCACATATCACTCAACTTTGCTGCGAGGCCTCGGCCCAAACTCCAAAGCAACTGAAAATTTCCACTTACCAGTCTCTTATGCTAAGTGCCTCCCGTCAATAAAGAAAACATACAATCTCTTTATTATTCAGATACTGATTAGCTATTTTGGGTGGTGATGCTGATAAAGGAACAACAAGATAGTGCGAAATCGTAGTGTTTGTACTCCTAGGAGGCATTATTTTTGGAAAAACACACAAACACAGCTGTTGGTTTCAACAACACTTCATTGATAGTCACCCTGGATATTATTTGTTAAAATTTTCAAGCTGCTAACTCTAAAGGGGAAAAAAATGCATATTCAAACCGAGCCAAAAAAAGTATTTTTCTACACATTATCATTAGCTTTAGAAGCAGGGGGAACCGTGAAACCATGCATTATAATAAAGTTAATATTGGCCTATCAAAAAAATAAAAGTATGCTCAAATAGTGCATTCTATTGATATTAAATTCAGATTCTAATTCCATGGGTTTGGCTTGGCCCTGAGAGTCTTCATTGCTAATAAGTCCATAGGTGATCTCACCCTGCTGATTCACAGACTGCATGTTGAGGAGCAAGTTTCTAGATCATTCAGGTCAAATGATTGTTAAAGTTCAGGTGAAGAAATAATTGAGCATCCTAGAAAGAAAAAGAAATGTGGAAACAGTATTGCACCAAGAATCTAGTAGCTTAAACTCTGCTGTGTTAGCAGCAAAGTGAACCCTAATTAAAACTTTCAACAAACCAGAGATATTTCCTCCCATATTTAAACATTAGACATCTGGATCTAAGACAACAAGTAGGCTGGTACCATTTGCTGGAGGGCTCAGGTAGTTACATGGACTTTGAAAATATTATTTACAATATAAGTACCACAAAACGAGACCTGAATAATATCACTCCATGTGAAAATGGGCCAGCCCTTAACCACAGCATTTTCCTGAACTGAACTGGCATTCACAACTGTTCCCTTCCAATGTCACAGCTTAGCCCTTAAGTGAAAATAATCTGCTAACAGACATCATGTTGATGAGATAGTTACAGAACATTTTTAATAAAGGAGTAAGAGTTGGTCCTAAAATTAAGCAAAGTCTGTCAGGGCCAAAAGTAGTTGAGTTTCTCTTGACAGTTTTATTCTAATGCCTGGCATCATTCAAGAATTTTATCATTTTTTAAAGAGCTCATAAGACATATTAAAGCATCTTGGATCATATTTTTTATCATAGTCATCCAGATTAGATGTGTCAGATAATTATTATAAGAGGATGAAGAGTGGATCCTTGGGAATGGTCCAATTTTATGGACATGAGCAGAACTTTATAAAATGAATAATAGCATGATAACAGCATTTTAAAAAGAAATTACTAATGTATTTTAGTGATCTTTTCATATAATAGCTCTTCCTCAAAGTGACTTATATCTCTATTATTTAAATACCCATTGAGGCTTATCTGGATTAATTAATAAAACTAAATACACGTATACATATATATGTGTATATTTTAGTTTAAAAATCTATTATTAAAACTTAACTAAAATTCAAGAAGGTTAAACTATTAAAATATGACCTAACAGGAAGAAACTACTTAAAAAGATTTACCATGTAATGTTAGTGGCTTTGATTATAATTTTTTTAATAGCACTGTCACTACTTGAATTACCAAGATTTGTGATGTAAGAATTTATACTAAGCAAAAAGTCTTAAGTTTGGGTTCTAGAGGTATTATATTATGGAAAAAAACTGGCTTAATTTTTTTTGTCTTAACAGGGCAAAATAAACTAATTCTTGTTAAATTCTACTCCCCCAAAATACCCATAAAAAGAGAATTCTATAATTCTACTTTCCGACATCCCATGTCAGTTCCTCAACTCATATACTTTTTTATACTCAGGGATCGAGAATAAGTAAACATGTGTTTTATGAACTACTTTTTTTAGAGTAAACTATAGGAAGATAAATGACTCTAACTGGATGCCCAAACCTATCTCAGTCAGTTATCTTCCTGTATTTTTCTACATCCCATTTCAGTGTTCATGTGCTGGTCATGAAATATACAGCAATATCTGGAATTCTCATCCAAGGGATTAATTGTGTTCAATATAGCTTTGATAGTAAGGATATTTTATTGTAATTCTTTTAACTAGAAAGACATTTATAATACCTCTATTATCCAGAATATTAAAATAATCGGAATTCCATGTACGCCAATCTTTCTGAATAAATTGAGGTTTACTGGTCATTTTAATGGTATGTACTTTCAATAAAGACAAATGAGTATAGTACTTTAGTCTTCAAAAAGGTATTTTCATATGTATTGCCTTACTAAATCCTCACAACAACCTTTGAGGTGGGCATTATAATAACCTCACTTTCAGATTCAAGGAGTCCCATAAAAAGATTATGCAGTTCTCCTCAAATCACCTAGCTACTGGGTAGTAAAATCAAGATTCAAATCTGGGTCTTCACTGATCTTCTCAAGATGCACTGCCTCTCCGAGATAACATACAGGAAAGTGTGACATAGACTATAAACGATAAAGGGCTAAGCCTTCTTAATGCCTGTATGCATATGTGCTCTTCACAAAATTCGTTAAATAGTCCATGGCCATGCTCTGCTGATACTGGGTCTTCCTTACTTCATGCCCACTGCCAAGAATTTTAAGGTGATTTTGGATAAAACACAGCAACTTGCTAGTACCACAGTCTGTTGATTCTACCTGACTTGATATAGCACTATCACTTTCCATTCATTCATTCATCAACATATATTTATTGGGCTTCTACTATGTAGCAAGCACTGTGTTTTGAGTTTTTCCAGTGGTTCAGTGGATATACACACAACATAAACAGCCAATATCTATTCAACCTCTCACTTGCTCTTCTTTCCAACGGCATATTCTGATTGCAACTAAGTCTATGATCTTATAACTAGTCTGGATACAAACTAATGATTTGCTAGACATGGTCCTCCATTTTGGGAGCCAGCACCCAATATATGGCACACAGATCACTCATTGGGGGAATCTGAGAGGATTTTAGATGATGTGTCAGTGGGCAAACATTACTTAGACTTAAATATGGAGAAAGTTATCGCCTTCAAAATTCTCTTTCAATTTTTCTGATTGCACAAGAAAGGCATAGTTTGGGGCAAATATATATTAACATCTCTATAACTGAATAATCTTTGTAGCAGAGCGAAAGGTTCAGGCTCAGAACGTTGAACAGGTAACTTTATTGAGTTAAAATTTAATGTATCTTTTCATTGCATTATTATTATTATTTTTTTTTAATTTATTTATTTATTTATTTTTGCTGTGTTGGGTCTTCGTTTCTGTGCGAGGGCTTTCTCTAGTTGCGGCAAGTGGGGGCCACTCTTCATCGCGGTGCGCGGGCCTCTCACTATCGCGGCCTCTCTTGTTGCCGAGCACAGGCTCCAGATGCGCAGGCTCAGTAGTTGTGGCTCACGGGCCCAGTTGCTCCGCGGCATGTGGGATCTTCCCAGACCAGGGCTCGAACCCGTGTCCCCTGCATTGGCAGGCAGATTCTCAACCACTGCGCCACCAGGGAAGCCCTCATTGCATTATTTTTAATGTTACCTTTTTTTCATAGCAAGTGGAACTGGTTGTTATATTTCCAGATAGAATACTGATATAAAGTTTCTCTTACAAATTATTTACATATAAAAGTCAGTCTTTGATGGTAGATGGGGGGGTACATGATATGGCATGAATTATAGAAGTAGTTCAAAATTCGCTGACATTTGGGAAAAACTCGTAGGGAAAAAAAGCAGTGGGTTGATCGGCAGCAGCCAGGCTCTAGGCCAAGTTGTGTGACTTTGAACAAGTTATTGAACCTGGCAGCCTCGCCATCTTCATCTGTAAATGTGGGGATGAAATGGATCTGTAATGCAACGCTTCTGTCCCCAGCCCCCTAGGCATGTGACAGGTTCCTGTTGGGCAGAGCGATCTCACGGTTGCAATGACGGAGGAGGAGAAACTGGAAGATTAGAAGGAAATGTGTGCTTTTTCAAAGTTCCCCAGGCTTTCACTCCCAAGTGTATGTTCTTTGTCATGCTAAAAACATGCTTGGGGGTTGAGAGTCATTGGACAAGACAGTCTCTAAGGCCTCTTCCAGCTCTAAAACTCTAAGAAGCTCTATTTTTACATATAAATGTCAGCGCTAAAATAGCAAGACCATTTCTAGAATTCCCTGGAGGTCCAGTGGTTAGGACTCCGTGTACTCACTGCCGAGGGCCGAGGTTCAACCCCTGGTCCAGGAACTAAGATCCCGCAAGCCGTGGGGTGCAGCCAAAAAAATGAAATGAAATGAAATGAAATAAAATAAAATATCAAAACCATTTGGTAGCTGTGTGAAGAAAATACGTCCATAATTTCCCCAAAGAAGAAAGAATTCTTAAAAAATAATGATAGTTCTACTTCTTTAGGGAAAAGGTGTACGTAAGCCAGTTTCCAGGAGAAAAATACTCTCTGCAAGGTTGATTGAAAATTGAGCTCTGGCAACAAGGAGAATATGACTTAACTGAGTCTGGCAAAACACTCCTACCTAGTTAGAGACATGTGTCTGTATCTGTACATGTATTTGTATATGTACAGTATATCATAAAACATAGTAATACCTCACTGATCCATAACTCAGTGCCTGGAGACTTCTCAGGTGGAATAAACCTGAGAATCAGTAAGGAAGCTGCCAAAATAAATAGCATAAAGTCTTTTTACTAAGTTCATGTGCCCTCCAAGAATTCCACTCACAGCAGTTGAAAGAGGCAACTAACAACATGGGAGTGAAGGGGATCAGAATATACCACCCTCCAAATATGCCACTTTGCATTAGGATTATTTTTTTAGCTGAAGGCAATTAAGAGACAGCAGACATAAGAGGAGCTCTCTGTCCTCCAGCTCTCTGCCTAAAAGAAGGGCACAAATTTTCCTTCGTAAAGGTGACGCAAAGTTTTACTTGTAAAGATGTCCCCCTCTCCTGTACCAGGAAGAGGAAAATGTTTCTGAAAATGACTTTTTTTACCAGAGACAACTGGGTCTGCATAACAAACCTTACTAAACAACTATTATCATCATATATTTTCTAGTCTCCTTCCCACAATTTACTCACCTGGAAGCCCAAATCCCTATTTCCTTTGTCTAGTCACTTCTCTTCAATTTATCACCCTTTGTTAAAATGGCATATAAGTCCCCAAGTCTAACCACCTCTTTGGGGTTTTACTTCTCTTCTATGAAGCCCCTGCATATGTAAAAATTTTTTAATTTGTATGCCTTTTCTCCTGTTAATCTGCCTGTTGCCAATTTAATTCACAGGCCCCAGTGACATAATATAAAAGGACAGAGGAAAAGTTTTCCATCCTTTATAGGAGGAAAAAAATTGGAGAAAGACTAAAGTTAAATAGAATTAAATAGGACCTCTTACCTGTAGGGCTTGGGGGAACCTTTAATATGTTAAAATATGCTGTGAATCTCCAAGAAGAGAATAATTCACTATTTCCTAAACTTATTTAGACCAAAGGTCCTCTTTTACCTCAAAGTCCTATTTATATTTCCAGTAAGGATGATACCTACATTTCTAAAGCTTCTGAATTTTTCAAGTGCTTTCACATGTACTGCATCAGCTCACAGAATGGGCTGAGTGGGATTTATTTCCCTGTGACTATGGAAGAAACAGAGGCAGGCCAGAACAAGAACCCCTCAACCCATGCTCTTTCCTCCAGATGCCAACATTCTCACTGGAGTCAGTTAACTAAATTCTCCGGTCCTTCCATCACATCTCTTCTATAGAGTTGGAGATTTCCTTGAAAACATCCAGTGAGGAACCTCCAGGAGAAACTAATGTTTAGGAGATTTCCTTGAAAACACCCAAAAAGTCTAAAAGTACTGTCTGAGAGTGTTGTGATGATAATTTAATATTACATAATACTTCCCCTCATGTCTACTTCATTCCCTCAATGAAATGGTGTCTGAAATCCACACTTGAAAATTAGAACAAAAATGCTGAGTCAACGGAAGTCCAGTGATGTTTCAGAAATAATGAGGAATTTTCCAGGAGGTTTTGGTAATACTTTCTGTCTGAAAAAAAAAAAAAAGAAGTTCCACAAAGAAACGACTTGGTAAAGTAAAAGCTTAGTCACTCAGCAGGAAAAGAGAGAAGTCCCACATGGGTGCTACAGCTGGTAAGGACAGCACATCGTGGGCCCAGGGGGGCTGGGGCAGGGCCTTACAGCACAGGGCAGAGGGGCTGGGTTTCTGTGCCCACCATGGGATGGAGGACAGAGAGAAGAGAGCGGAGGATAAGCGGCGGTCAGCGCATTCTAGACAGGATGGAGAGGACAAGACTTGGGCAACGCCAGAAAAGGCCAGAGCTCTGGCTCCAGGCCACACCCCACCGTGTATTGGCTTTATAATCCTCATAAGTTGCCCCAAGGCCCTGGGTTTCGGTCCCTGAGTCAACACAATGTCAGTGATGATGTCTTATGTGCCTGCAGACCACAGGTATCCTGGATGGGCCCTGAAAGTGGAGGACTCAGACCTGTGACCCTAGAATGATCCTCCTGCCAAGTCCCCCCCGTGACATCGGGAGCCTGGCATGACCACTGTGCACACCAGTGTGCGCTGCACGAGGTGGTCTGGGGGGCGGGGGGCAGGCAGGGCTGAAAGGGAGGCCATGCTCTATTTACCAAGCCATGGTGCCTGCATCCTCCCCGAGGATGGGCACCCTTGTATAACTAGTTATCCCCAAAGGGATACTTCTTTCTGTTTCTCACCACGGTACAGGATATCCAGCCAGGGCCTGGGATACTCAGGACTTTAAACCATTTAGTCAAATCACTTGATATAAGTAAATAAGACAGAAAGTATCTCAAATAGGCCAAAATCCCCCTACCTTGCTTCTGAAATTATTTTTTAAGAAAGAAAATAAAGAAGTTAACAACATCGCATGAGTGACCTGAAAAAGAAAAAAATTGGGGAACTGGGACTCTGTACTCCTTACAGGAAAAGAGACCAGCCCTACACCCCAGAAAGCGTCTCCTGCCCTCTTTCTACATGGAAAATTAAATTAAAGCTGAATTTTAAATTATTATTATTATTGTATTAGTTTTATTTTTGAGATTCTGATTTTATTGATATGTAAACATAAGGAAGTCAATTTAAAATAGTCATGCCCTGGGCTTCCCTGGTGGCGCAGTGGTTGAGAGTCTGCCTGCCGATTCAGGGGACACGGGTTCGAGCCCTGGTCTGGGAGGATCCCACATGCCGCGGAGCACCTAGGCCCGTGAGCCACAACTACTGAGCCTGCGCGTCTGGAGCCTGTGCTCCACAACAAGAGAGGCCACGATAGTGAGAGGCCCACGCACCGCGATGAAGAGTGGCCCACGCTCGCCGCAACTAGAGAAAGCCCTCGCACAGAAACGAAGACCCAACACAGCCAAAAAATAAATTAATTAATTAATTAATAAAAAATTTTAAAAAAACAAAATAAAATAGTCATGCCCTGTTTTAGAAAAAAGAACCTTTAATGTTTGTTTGGCTTTATGTTTGATTTGGTATTATCTGAGAAAAACCTATCAAAATCACGTAATTCAATCAAATCATTTATTTAATCAGAGTTATCCATCAGGCTCCTGCATCTAAAACACAGCTGAAAACAGGAGTTAAACAAATAAAAAAGGCTTCTGATGAGCTAATGGTCTAAAGCCGAGGAGATTAAGGTTCATGAATGCTCATCATGTATTCATTAAATATAGTCGCTACTAAGCTGGTAAGTGAGCCGGACACTTTGAAGATAAAGTGACAACAAAATCAGACACGGTTCCTGTTTGCAGGGAAGAAAACATCAAGCGTGCATTTAGAGCTCTACTGAAGCTAGCCCCCCTTGTTTTACAAACAACTCCACTGGATTCTGTTATTTGTTGTCTAAATTCGCTGGCTATTAGAAGCAGCAAGTTAACGGTGGGAAAAGAGCTGCTACTCGCAGCCACCTGAGAGCAGGGCAAAGCACCACATGACAAGGCAGGAGACAGCAAAACTACAAGAGTTCACAAAGCTAAGCAGACCAAGGGGTAGATGTGGTGAGGACCACCAGCCCCACCTGCAGATCCAGGGAACACAGCTGAATACCAGCTGCTTTCCATACTCAAGGCCTTAGCAATGATTGTGAGTCATTAAAAAAAAAATCAAACAATGAATAACAGTTCCATGTGAGAAGAAAAGAATGTGTAATATGCTTTAGAGAGATTTCCATCAACATGGTTAAAGAAAAGGGGCAGCATGATGGTTAAAGGTGCAAACCTTCTCCTTCCAGAAAACACTGTTGCCTGGAGCTGATGTTCTTCTATATACTGGCACTCCAGATAATGAAGGTTTTACAATACTTTTGATTACAAGTATGTCTTTTCAAAATGCTCAACTCCAACTCCTGAGTCTAGTTAAACTTTGTTACACTTTAACCAAGTGCAGAGAAGAATTAGATGATTCTGCTAAAACTGGTCGTCACAATAAAACAGCTCTATTTCCAAGTTCCAGAAATTCTCAGTTACATCACTGACCACACTCCTACCCTCAAAAATCCACCACAAACACTTTTGCTGACAAAAGGGTTGAATGTGTTGCAAAATGGAAGCTAATGGTCTTTTTTTTTTTTTTTTTTTTCAATTTGGAAGAAGATTCACTAAATGCCTGAACGAGAACCAGAAAGCACATCTCTGCTGGAAAGCAGGACCAGAGGTCTGAAGTAAATGTCACAACTGCCCTGGCTCAGAATAGCATCGTGCTGGGATTTAAAGATAAGATCGGTCCAGAGAAAGACAAACACTGTATGTTATCACCTATATGTGGAATCTAAAAAACGAAACGAATGAATATAACAAAACAGAAACAGACTCACAGATACAGACAACAAACTAGGGGTTACCAGTGGGGAGAGGGAAGGGGACAGGGGCAAGATAGGGGTAGAGGATTAAGAGGTACAAACTACCATGTATAAAATAAACTATAAGGATATATGGCACAGCACAGGGAATTTAGCTAATATTTTATAATAACTTTAAATAGAGTATAATCTATCAAAATATTAAATCACTACATGGTACCCCTGAAACTAATATAATATTGTAAATCAACTATACCTCAATAAAATAAATGAATAGACAAATGAAAGAAAAAAATAAAGATCTATCATTTTTGCTTGTTTCTTTGAGATGAGCTAAATTTGCCCCATTACTTCAGCCAAGAGAAATAAGAACGATTCTCTGAAATTCACATATCCTTTAAAAAATACAGAAAAGAAAATATAAATAACAAAGTTTTCAGCTTATTTTTTCAGTTAAAAAAAAAAAAGACAAAGATATATGTCATATTCTCCTACAGTCCCAAGTATAAAGTTCATATTTTATCAAGTGTAGATAATTAATTGTGACATCATAAAAATGGTCCCCATATTTGGGATTCTTTTCCAATAAGGTTAAAACTATGGCCAGCCGTCTGTCTTTCACTGCCACAGACTGACAATGGAGCAGTTCGTGGTCTGGAGTGAGACTGTGTGGATTCAAATCCCGCATCTCTGCTGACCCAGAAAGGTACTTAACATCTCTAAGCCTCAGCTTATCCATCAGTAAAATGAATAGGATTTTGTGATGATAAAATTTTTAAAAATGACATTGCCACAAGCCCACAGTAGACAATTAACATTAGAATTTTTTTTTCACTAGACTACAAGCTCCTTGAAGCCCCCTGGCACATAGTAGGTGTTCAATAAATTTTTTTTTAAATTTATTTTATTTTATTTATGGCTGTGTTGGATCTTCGTTTCTGTGCGAGGGCTTTCTCTAGTTGCGGCAAGTGGGGGCCACTCTTCATCGCGGTGCGCGGGCCTCATTATCGTGGTCTCTCTTGTTGCGGAGCACAGGCTCCAGACACGCAGGCTCAGTAACTGTGGCTCACGGGCCTAGTTGCTCCGCGGCATGTGGGATCTTCCCAGACCAGGGCTCGAACCCGTGTGCCCTGCATTGGCAGGCAGATTCTCAACCACTGCGCCACCACGGAAGCCCCTCAATAAATATTTTTGACTAAATGAATACATCAATGCAATCTAAATTCAGTAAATTTCCAATTTAATTCTATCTATATTGCATTTTCCCTGATAAGTACTAACATGGCACCAGATTCGGTGAGGAATCAAAAAAAGATGTGTAAGGCATAGTCCCTACCCTGTCATCAAAGAATTTACAAACATATTGAAATAAGGTGCATGGCACAGTTAAATAACATCCAATAAATGTTATCAGGATCAAGTTAAGTTCTACCCACCATTACCACCACCACCAAAATGGAACAGGATTTTTACTGGGGCAATGAAAAAAAAATTACGAGCTATTTATAATCCCTGATGCCTCTTAGAAACGGGCAACTTAAGGGCTCTCTATTTGCTAAGGAATGGGTGTGGGAATGTCAAGTTTGGAAGACTCAGAGTTAAATGCTCCAAATGAGATCTAAGAGCCTTGCAGATAGAAACATTTAATTTTTGTTCTTAATCCAGGGTGTAACTCAGATCAGTGATAGGCTGGGCAGGTAGAGGGGAGTAGAGAAGCAGTAAGGGGAAGGAGAGGCAGACAGATGGAGGAAACTGGTTTTCTATGCTTCCCTGGCAAGCAGATGTGAAGCCAGGACATAGCTCAATGTGCAGCCATGCTCTCAAGTAGCAAGACTTGGTGACAGCCTTTGGTGACCAGGACCGTTTCCTCCATTCAGAAACCTTCCAACACACTGGGGGATTCATTTCCACCCATGGTGCTGAGGTACGCGTTCTCCTTCTAAGTGTTAGAACAGCATGGACTATCCTGTACCGTGCTGGTCTTCAGACTTTTGTGCTCACATAACCCCATAAGAATTTTGAAAAGCTCTATATGCCCTAGCACATTTTAGGTTAACATCCAGAATTTTTCATATGTTTAAAAAGCTTCAAGGGATGTGATTGCCAGCATGATATATATCAACATTTTAAAATATAACAATTACATCATTTTACACATATATCCAACAGAATGCACACACACACACACACACACACAGAGAGAGGCAGATTCACAGTGAAATTACTGAAGCTTAAGCCTCAGGAGCCCTTACTTGCATAAATAAACTTACTAGCAATAAACACATGGTCACGTGATTTTGTAAACTCTGCAATGGTAAGCTGTGTAACTGCAATGGGTTAAGACCACTGTCACCTTCCTCTCCAATTTCCCGTTCCTCATACAACATCTCGAATTGGGTGACATGGTGCTGGTTGGGCATTTTTAACTCATGATTTTTAATTCTTCTTCTTAAAGAAGGCTCTCAAATTCACAGATTATTCAAGCCCCGCAAAACCTGGCAGAGAACAGAAAATAGATGATTGAGAACACTAGTTACCTCGGTCTCCTGGAAGACCAGGAGAGAGTGGGAGAAGATAACTCAGGTATATGTAAGTTATCCTCAGCACTGGGAAATCCTTGTTAGAGGTGAGTCCATTATGAAGGAAGGACAAGGCGGAGGAAGGAATTAACTGGCTTTTCCTGCATTCATTTTTCTCCACTAACACAATGTATTTTCATTACACTTCCCCTACAGATTTTTGTTCTAACAGAACATATTTTTATGTTTGAGAATATTTTTTGATCACTCTATTCTATTTTGCTCAATGAAAACACATATGTAAATTGAAGTTTATCTTTAAATGTTTCCTGTGACCAAAATGTCTAAGGGTTTCAAAAATGTCTTCTGAATTGAGTTACTGTTAAGATTGCCATTGGTTCACAACTGATCAAAACAACATAAAGGTTTCACAAATTTCACAAATAATGATTAAAAAGCAAAAGTAAAATTTTCTTGAAAATGCATCTATTAATGAGATGAACAGGGCTGTGGTATTTAACTAGTTAATGTATCTATAACTGAATTTTACTTGTTTCACTTTTATTCCTATTTTTCATTTTAATAAGTGTGAACACTGAGAAGACTTGCTCACACAAATTAGTAGATAGGAAAGGGACGAGTTATATTATTGCCCTGCCACTTACTTCTTTAACGCTTTCTAAAGCCCATAGTGATCTGTGGATCATCTACTTGAAGAGATAACTTGATTCCTTGATAGCTTGAACTCCTTCACTTTGGTTGAAAAAAAAAACGAACTGAAACCACCTGACTTGGAAAAAGGTTTATCACCTTCACTAGTCATTCATTTCCTTAACACCAGCCTTTGAATTCTTCCTTTAGCACCTGGCGGTGTTTGGCACCCAGCATAGCAAGACTCATGCAAAGTGGGGGGAGGGCATCAAGGGGGAACTGGTGGGAAACGACAGCCGGTGTGATGTTCTCAGGGAGATCAATTTTAGAAAAGAATAACTGGGCAGCTGACGACTGAGAATCTGATTCTCTCAGACAATCCCTTCTCAGTCCCTCCTGGAAAGTCTTTGAGTGCACGATGCCCAAAGGCATACGAAACCCTATTCTGAGATGTCACAGAACCCTACACCTGGCATTTGGTGCAAATTCACAAATTTACTCTTACATCTGTCCCTTACACTGTCCCTTTCAAAAGGTAAAAATAGAAAATATGAATGTTCTGCAAAAATATTTAAACAAAATGTCACCCAATGGAAAAGACTTGAATATTTACCTTTCCGGTGTACAAAAAATACGTGCATGTGTGCGTGTGTGTGTGCGTGTGTGTGTAAAACAGTCTTCTGGTGTTTCCATTTACCTCATGTACACCTGAAAAATAAATTAGACTTCTAATATGCGTGTCATCTTATTCCAAACATGAAAAAAATGACCATTTTCCAATTCATATAAATTTGGATGAAATTAAAAGATATGGAAAGAAATTTAAGTCCCAAATTCTAACCTCCTTTACAGTTGATTGCCCAATATCCTTTATTTTCTATGATTTTTTCAAAGTTCCTCAGATATTTTTGTGAGATCACGTACCCAAGAGGGTCTAAACTATGGCAAGACTAACAAAAGTTTGCTCAGTTGGAAAAAGGGGTCCTCAATAATAATAATAATAGCTATTATTATTATTATTAAAATTGTAGAAGAAAAACTAGTAAAATGAATTCCATTCTCTCATTGACAAATATGTTAGATATTTTTTTTTTGAAAAGGCCTTTGAGAGATCAGGCATTAAGGCATTCAAAATATGTTTATTCAGAACTTCTCCCTCTGACAAAGATCCTGGCCCAGATCTCAGCTGCCAGAGCCTGATTCCTGCTGATCAGGAGTGATGCTGAGAGTCCAGGAGGGTCCCATCTAAGGCCAGGCCCCCAGCAAGCCCCCAGCAGGCCCAGCAGATCCCAAGCAGCCTCCTCAGCCCAAGGGAGGGTGAATGAACCTGAACGCTGCTCCTGCTGCCTAGACATCCACCATCTCGACACACAGACTCACTCAGCCACACTGAAGTTCTACACTCCAGCACGTCATTCAACAGATTGCTCTCCCCTTCCTGCCAAATATAAGCCCAAAGAAACTGACACTTGAGAGAAACAATCAGGGCCAAGTTCAATATCCATTTTCTAAACACCTAAACCCACTGAAAAGCAAGACAACTCAACTGTGACAGCTTGCTCCCCAGGGAAATGCAATTGCTGACGAGGGACTTTATAGCACACTTTTCACTTTTTATAAAGGGCCAGTGTATGGCACAGCCTCAAGAAGAACATGTCACTTTCTGGAAAAAATTACTGTAGAAGACATCGTCTATTCTAATACTCTAAGATCAAATCAATTTCTCCTATAAGTTGAAGGGAGGAAAAGAGAGGCCACCCGTTCCCAATGAACACCTATGCTTCTTACATTAAATAATGATGACATGACACACTTTATTCCTTTTTGCCTTCAGATATATATTTAATGTTCAGCTACAAAAACTCTCTCATTCCAGGCACATGTTCTAATTACCTTAATAAACATCTATCACCCAATAAGTGCCAGACCCTGGGCAAGTTCACATAGTCTCGTTCAGGGCATGGAGCATCCCTTTGGGCTTTCTTCCCTTTGCCTCTTCTCTTAAAAAGTGTCCTGAAATTCAAGGGATCAAAAAATCATTTCAAGGACTATCTACCCACCCACCGCAATCTTAGCACAGTTCAATGCTTTTGTGACCTGAACACCTCTCCTCCAACTGTGTTTTAACAAAATTGGAGATTTAGAAACCTGTTTCTGGTTTAAAAAACAAAAACAAAACCAAAACAATTAGACCATTTTGCTTCAAACGTCACAGAGCAGGTGGCAGCACAGGCAGGGCTGGATGTCTTCCAGCCGGGGTTGGAAGAGCTGAACTGCTTTACAAAAAGCTACACTTGGAATGTGAGATCAATAGCCCCAGAATATGGGCCTTCAGGTGAGACATAAACGGAGTCACTTCTAAAGAGTCTTCAGTAAAGCTGCAGAGAAAATAAACCTGCCATACACAGTGAAAAGTCATTTTTAAAACAGCAAGAAATCATAGCCTAAATACCAACTTAATCTATGACAAAATGGCATGATCAAAGTTACTGAAATAAATGAAACATAAAATCAAGATGTTATAACCTATCCTAATAAAAACGCAGTGCGGATTTTTCCTCCCGTTTCAGCTACTCAGAGAAAATAAACCATCAACTTGTAGAACGCTATCATAACAGGAAAACGTCAGCAAAGAGGCAACTCGACATGACTATAGTATACTAAATAAACACCTGCAGGATAAGAGTTAAGCTGATTTTCCTGTCAAGCTTTCTTTATCAAGATTAAAAGTACTTTGAAAGTTCAAGCTAAAAGAGTGAGAAAAATACTTGAGTACTTTTGTTGAAATACGCTTCCATATGGCATGGGGTGAAACGGAAGAGATTTCTGGGGCCTGGGCAGACCCAAACTGAATGCAAAATTCTCCCCACCCCATCAGTGGAGCAACTCAGGGCCCTTCAAACGACTCTGGGCTCAGGTTTCTCATCTGCAAAGCGAGCTTAACACCCATGATTCGGGAAAGTAACGAAGTGAGCTTGGTGACACGCGTGCAAGTATTTTTTGATCTTTAAAACACCATTCAAATCTGAGGACCATTTCAGACACGTGCTTAGCCTCTGCGTCGCTTTCTGTTTCCAGAGCTATCTTCATGAATAACAAATCTGCTATCACACTGTGGTCTGAAAGTGTCAGTGGTTTCCCCATTGCTTGCCAGTTAGTATAAGATACAAGTTCCTTTACAATCTACCCTTTCCCCTAGAAGCCTCCCTGTAGCAACCCCACTTCCCCTCTCTCTGTCACAGTCTCTCACCAGCCACCCGTACTACTCAGTGGACTCAAAGGGGCCACAACTGTGCCCACTGGCTTGCCTTTGCCAGTGCTGTTCCTTCTTTCTGGAATGCCCTTTTCCCACATCTCTGTCAGGCAAACTCCTATTTATGCTTCAACACCCAGCTCGTGTCACTTCTTCCATGAAGCCCTCCCCTTCTCCCTATTTTCACCCCCATGCTCCCCAAGGGATGTGAATGAATCTCTACTGCTACAAACACATATATGAAAGTAATGAATTTATACATCTATAACAGAGACTCGACTAGCAGCTCTTGAGAAAATCTTTGTGTCTTTGGCACACTCAGGTTTGAAAAATAAAACTGAAAAATTAAAATCTTATAAAATGATCACAGGGTAAATGTTTTAGAAGTTTTAGTCATCAAACTATTCTTTGCAAGAATATTCTTTCAAAGAATAAAAATATCCGATAGACTAAAATGCAATTTACATGATCTTTGGAGGTCTTCTTCCTACACACAAACTATAAATTACAGAAAGGGCAGGAATACACACAACAAATAACCACTGTTTGTGAATGCCTAGAGACAGAATTTTGATGGATGTGTTTGTTTGTTTGTTTGTCGACACAACACACACACATCACACAGTAAGTAACATCCCTCTGGCTCCTACACTCTGGAGTGCCACCTGCTCTGGCTAGGCTTCTGCCTGGATAATTAAAATGAAGATGTGTATTAGCAGATATTAAAAATGCAAATTTTCACAGTATTCCAGTCAGCAGAGTAGCAGATAGCATTCTCTTTATAATCTAGTGGTTGTTGTTCTGGAACAGAAAGAGTCCCTCTAAAGTTTCAATGGAGACTCAGAGAGGTTAAGTGAATTACCCAAGGTCACACAGCTGCACGCTGGCAAAGCCAGGACTCAAACAGAGGACTTCTGATTTGAAGCCCAATGCTCTTTTACACTACATTGCCTCTTGTAATAGTAAACATCCTGTTAAAGGTAAATTCACAGAAGAAATCTGATTTCCAAAGAAGAAAATATAGCTCTATTAGACCATATGGTTGGCCTTTAAATGTCTGTGTCTTCAAATTGTGGTCTCTTGAATTTTATAAACATTAAAAAGAATAACAACACACAGGAACTAAACTTATCTAGCTGCTTATAAAAATAGTGTTTAAAAGAGTGCTGTCCTTATTACAAGGTGCTGCAAAGGGCTGAGGGCGGCTTGAGCCAGGCTGTTGATGAGGAGCTCACCTATCACCACCCCCCTAAGGTTTCTAGCTAAACTGAAAAGGATGCATGTGTCTGGAGGTGGGGTGTGCTCACTTTTTACTCCAGAGACCCGAAAGGAATCAAGAGGCTAAGACCTATCAATTTGCCTCGTCCCACACTCACTCAGGCAACTCAGGCAGCGTGGGCAAGGAGAGTGGTCTTGTCTGCCTGGCCTTGCCAGCGATTCCACAATCCACTGACTCTCAAAAGTTCTCTCCAGAAACAATGGCAGTGGGCTGGAAGCTGGGGGACCTTGTTCCCAAAAGTTTAGGAATTAAATGGCAAACAGGGGTTTCAAACCCTCTAAAAAGAGTTAAGCTTGAAATCAGTTTCAACGTTTGAAAAATGAATTTAATGTTAAAGAATGACATCACTCAAGTATGACTTTGTCTCCAGCTAGACTTGCAAAACGATTGAGTTAATTTATACCAAAATAAACGCCGAAAGGATGTAAAAAGTAAATGAAAAGGTGAAACAACAAAAGAATTAGAAGAAAATATAGGGACAGGATATAAGGCCTTTCTAAGCATGAAAGCAAAGGAAAAATAATAAATGGAAAAAACTTAATTAGCATAAAGGAAAAATAAAATAAACTGATTTTAAAAACTAAAGAGCAATTTAAAAAAACATATTTGCATGTATGGTAAAGGGCTAATACCCTTCATCTCTAAAGAATTCTTAAAATTAGTAAGAGAAAGAACACATCTATGGGAAAAAATGGGAAAGGGTAAAACTGTAATTCCCAAAACATAGTCAAATTGTTCAATTTCACTAATATTCAAACAAATGTGAATTAGAGCTTAAAATATAATTTTTCACCAACTGAATGGGTGAGGAGTTTTATAAGATTATATCCAGTGCTTGTAAAATATGAGCAAAACAGACTGCTGGTGAAACACACCGAGATAAATGGCAATTTATACTAAAAGCAATTTTTAAATAGGTGCACACTTTAACCCAGCAATTCCAAGTCTAGGAATTTCTCCCAGGGAAGTAGAGAAGTGTGCAAAAATTTAATACTGTTCATCACAGCTTTATGCAGAATCATGAAAAACTGGACATAGGCTAAATATCAAAAGGCCTTGCTACAGGAATTACTGTACATTCATAAGAAACTCTGCCACTATGAAAACCAATGTTGTTGAAAAATATGTAAAGACATGGAATAACATTTGTGGTACTGCTGAGTAGAGGAAGAATGTAACCAAACCAAAGCAGTTCTGAGTAAAGGGATTAACATGCTTTTTACTTTCTTCTTTGTGCTCTTCTCTCTATTTTCCAGTTTTCTACAATGAGCATGTAAGGGTTTTAGTTATCTATTAAAATTGTGTTTTCAAAACATTACACCGAGTCATTCTAATTATTTGCTTTATTTATATCCAATTATTCACTCTGACCATAAAAAAAAAACCAAAAAACTTTACCTGGAGTATTTGGATAATAGGACACTTAGCAATGAATTCTGACATCATTAAAATTTAAAACAGTGCAAGAATCTGCAATAACTGTTTGAAGAAACTTTACATCCAAGACCAACTGTTTAACTTCCTATGCTTATTAATGAACTTGACATTAAGTCAAATCTGTATGTTCACAAATCTCCAAACAGCCTGCATTTTAATACTATGGATTGCAGAAATTAATAAAAGCAGACATTTTAAACTTTAATCAGGCAACTGTGCGATTCTTAAGAAAAATCTGATGTTCTCAAATTCGAACAATCAAATTGGTGAATGAGAATTCAATTAAAAGAAACTTACAAAATGTTTAATAGCACAGATCTTTAGTGGGCTAGGATGAACCCTCACTCATTTTTCTGTTTACAAGTATTAATCACATTCCAAACATGCTACAGCGTAGACCCTTATTACTCAAGGTGTGGTCCTCCAACTGCAGCACTGGTGACACTGGGAGTTTGCTGGGGATGCTGAATCTCAGGCCCCGCCCCACACCTACTGCACCTGAACCTACAGTTTAACAAATTCCCAGGTGATCTGAACGCACAGTACAGTTTGAGAAGAGCTGGTATAGAGAAGCTGAAAGCTAAAGTGTTATAAGTCACAGCCAAATAAAAGACTATAGGCTAAGCATCTCTGAATAGTACCACAAGAAGACCTAACGCACACACAAAGCTATCCGGCCATCTATCAACTATAGAGGTTCTCCAGTTTGGTTGCCTATGAGAATTGCATGAGGAGCTTTAAGCAAATACAGATGCCCAGGCCCCACCCCTGACCAAATGAATGGAAATCAGTATTTTCCAAAGCTCTCCAGGTAATTCTGTCGTGCAGCCAGATTTGAGAACCCCTTAGCTACTGGCATAAACAGGGTCTTAACCAAAGACATCATTAGCCTAATCACAGCCAGGCAGATCTAATCCCTGCTTCTACTCTCCTCCTGTGGCTTCCCAGACACCCCTGTTCATCACTCTTTACATTTATCCTAAGTCCTTCTCTGCCCCTCCTAGTAGAATGCAGCCCCCCAAGGGCAGGGACAGAGTTATTAGTCACACTACTTCCAGCACCCAGTGCGTAATGGAGTTTGATGAACATTTGTTGAAGGAATGAACTTGATTAGATGGAAGAGATGACAGAGAGAACCCAAATGGGAAGGAGGGCGGGCATATGAAAGCAATAGGAAAACTCATGTTCTCTGATCCTTTAAGTCTCATTGATGTGAAACTTCAATGAAGTGTAAGCCTTGTGGGGAAGACTTACTCTGAAATTAACAAAAAGTCACCTATCATTCCAACAAGGTGGCCGGGAAATATCTGGCGAAAGGGAGCTGTGTTTTGAAACAGCAATGCATTATGCCATAAAAGAAACGAAACACAAAAGTAGAAGCCCGCCCAATAACCAAAGTATGTTCTAGTAGGTTCTCCCTATCCAAGCTAGGGAGCACACCTAAGAATGTGCCCACACCCACACTTTCTATGCCAGAGTGCAGGTCACAAACAGAGTGGCACCACCGTAACTGTGCACGTTTCAAGACGCAGGCTCATGAAACCTACACACCTCTCCCCAGCCATAAGGAACAGGAGAGCAAGACACAAGAAGGCTTGAATAAAGCCTTGTCTAAATGTATTTGAAAAGTTCACCATCAAGCTACAAACTCATGAGACTGGAAATGTTATCACTAAATGGTAGCTGCAGGTATCATTTGCCCAGGTGAAAAGAGCAATAAAAAGATAGAGATGACGGCTGCTAACACATATTTCTTTCTCCCTCCCTTTATTTCTGGGAACCTCTTCATCTCACAACAGGACTAGAAGAACACGACCACAAACATTTCAGACTCCGTAAGGCCTCAGATCTCCGCTGGGCAAGCACACAAGAGCAGCCTTCTGAGCTGGGAAAAGCACGGGCAAGGAAAATAATACGACCTCAATCCTGTCATCTGCTAAAGCAAACTAAAGGCGCTGCACCATTTGGTTTTCATGTTTATGGAGCTTTCCAGAATCCGTTTCTCCATTCTTACCTCCTTGTGTTACGTAGCTCTTAGTTAGAGAGCGGCTTCTAAGGAGGGACCCTGGAGAGCACACACACATTTTCAGGAGGAACCAACATTAACCCCACACGGCTTAAACTGGCATCACACGCAGAGTTTACGTCAACATCCTCCTCCCCCAGGCAGGTCCTCCACACCGGAACTCCTCACTCGACCTGCTAAGAGGCAACCACACCACAATTCTCAGGCCAGTCCGGCAAGACTGGAGATGCAGGTGTGCCCCAGCCTCGCCTCCTGACTCAGCCCTGCCTTGGATTCTCTGCCAATCATCACTTTCTGTCTTCTTCCCCACTATAGTAAAAATAACTTCCTCTTCAAGCGTCTAAATCTGTATGTGATTTTACACACTTTTTCTGGCACATCGTTGGTTGAATTTTGACACTAAAGCAGAATGAAGTCGCAAAAAATCTGCAATCACATTTCTGTAAAACTCCAACCAGATGAGTCAGTTCCACTGTTCTCTGGAATACTGAGAAAATACTTCCAGGCAAGATGCTGCATTCTAAGCACCACGTCAGTTCCTTCTGTCCTCTGCTTCTTACAAACTCAGCAAAGTCTCAGGGATGGAAGGAAGCAGAGCAGAATGCACGGTGCTATTTGCTGTGAACTGGGAGTGGCTTGCTGGCTGTGCTTCTGAGTGAGGAGAAGGGCATCTCAGGGGGCAGACCATTCAACACAAATGTGGCACCAAGGACTCAGCAAGTCTTGTATTCAGGACCTGAGACAGAGCTCCAGAGAGCTGCACGCCCTCACCTCCCACCCCCGGCTCCAGTCACCTGTCATGACTATAGAACAGGGGTGGATGTGGCACAGTCATTTCAAAAGAAGACAGTTTAGAAGAGAGTCACTTCTGATACTCCTCTCCATAAAGGAGGCTCACAAACCAAGGGAACTGGAGAATTCCTCCGTTCTACAGGCCACTGAAGGGCCATATAGACAGAGGAAAGTGATTAAGATGCATAAGGGAATGAAAATCATTTCATCTTTTCATGTGCTTATTGGTCAGTTGTGTTTGCTCTTCTGTGAATTGCCTGCTCATATTCTTTGCCCGTTTATCTCATGAATTCTCCTTTTCTTATTGATTTATTGATCTTTTACATATCTGCATACTAATCCCATTTTCTAGAGAAACATCTGTCTCCAATCTGGGTCTTTCTGCTTTGTTTATGGGATGTTATTGTTCAGAAGGTTTCGCTTTTATGTTGTTTTCTTTTTTTCATTTATTGTTTGTGCTTTCTGCATCTGAAAGTAACTTCAGATGAGGAACTATTGGAAGATAGATCTGTTTTTCTGGACAAGACTTATGGCGGGGGCATTACAGTCACCTTCATAGCTTCAATTTTCTGAAAGAGGATGAAGTCCAACAGACTATTCTATGTAGCTCCCAGAAGAACTAGCAGAAGTAGAGAGAAGCCACAAAGAAGTAGCCTGCCACACTGTGCGAACTCCCTCAGCCACTGGAGCTGTCCACAATGGAATGGGATGACCAGCAGCAGGCAGCTGGGCCAAGACTGTGAGAATCCTCTTTGAAAACACAGCTTTCTTATCCCTACTTGTTTTCCTTCTTTCTTCCTATCACAGTTATACTCTGAATTCTGGAGAGCCATGACTTACTCTGCTTTCTCTCTTTGCCTTCCTAAGGACATTCTGCTTCCCACAGTTTCTGAAGCAAGATCCTCTCCTTATTGCCCAGATAGGCTGAGGCAAACTGGTGATGGGGGCTGGGATGGGGAGTGCTGCTAATTTTAATTAAGATCAAAACAAAACAAAACGAAACAATGATTAAGACTTTGAAAATGATGGCCTAAAATGTTTTGGCATATTCTTCTTGCCTTGGTCACTTGACTACTGCAATCTTTTAAATAAACATTTGGCTCCAAAGGAAATACCCTATAGTTTCAGTTGTTACAGTTAAATGGCTTCTTAACTCTTTCAACACATGATTTTAAAGTAGGTGGGACCTTAGAAAGCGCCTAATTCAGTCATTCTAAAGAAAAAAGAGGGGCTTCCCTGGTGGCGCAGTGGTTGAGAATCTGCCTGCTAATGCAGGGGACGCGGGTTCGAGCCCTGGTCTGGGAAGATCCCACATGCCGCGGAGCAACTAGGCCCGTGAGCCACAACCACTGAGCCTGCGCGTCTGGAGCCTGTGCTCCGCAACAAGAGAGGCCGAGATAGTGAGAGGCCCGCGCGCCGCGATGAAGAGTGGCCCCCGCTTGCCACAACTAGAGAAAGCCCTCGCACAGAATCGAAGACCCAACACAGCCAAAATAAATAAATAAATTTTAAAAAAAAAGAAAAGAAAAAAGAGGCAGCATCATCTAGAGAGCTTCTTTAAAGAACCCCAGAGCCACACCCATTCTCCCTTTCCTGGCCACTGGGACATATTCCCGGATAGACCATCAAGACCACACGGAAACACTGCTGCTGATGAGGGTCCTAGGAAAGAAAAACAATTGAGAATCCCGGACCTAATCAAACGTCTTCATTTTGGAGGTGAAGAAACATAAGCTTAGGAGGCTCGTGGGACTTAACAGCACTGAACTATTTGCGGACTCCTCCAGACCCAGGTCCGCTGGCCCTTCCAGCTACTCGCACAGCTTTGCCTGACGGTTCTGCTTATCCAGTGAGAAGGTATCTGTGTCAAACACCCCACGTGTCAAAACAGGAAGCTCTGTGCTGGAGCTGCAAGGTCATGGTTTCCCTAGACAGAATTTAACTTTCTATCAAATAATGTAAGATCCCATTTGTTTTCAAGTTCTCAAGGAATTGGGTAACCATCCACACCAGATAGTAATGGCCCTGTGGCTCTGGCCCCTACACTCATCAGTGTCTGGGCAGGTCAAGGCAACGTGAAGAAGCGGAGAATGGAAAACAGAAGCAAGTTCCCCAGCCTTCTGACAAAGACATGATCTGCTACTTTCTGGTTCGTTGCTCTTGCCCTGACTTCCAATGGAAGGGAAATGGGAACCAGAGAAAAACCAGTGCCAGACTACTGGACGCGGTAGTTCCATCACAAGTGGGAGAAGCTCTAGCAACAGTCCCAGTGTATGCCTGGCACCATGATCGTTTGAAAGGGTCTGATTCATGTGGATCACCAGTCCAGTCCTAGAACGGCTGGCGACCCCAGAGAGTGAGTTGCGCCATACTCCCTCTGTACAACTACTTTTCTTTTGCGAATGCGGGGGAGGGGGGAGGGGAACGCGTGGATAAACTCAAAACAGAGGAAAGCAGGCTGTGCAAAGAATATGTTTTTTAAAGATTGTTTCCAGGAAGCAGAAGAGAGGATGAGAAGCAGAAAGGTTTGTGTGTAAAGTTAACAGGGCAAATGACTGGAGCTTATCAGCTGTTGAAGAGCCCTCACCAGTTTGAGGGTAAGGGTGACAAGATAAGCCACAAAAATGCTGATTCAGTAATTTCATATTTCTTGGGTAGAATGGTTCTTTCAAATGGAAGCAAACCATGAATGAATTTGCACACTCCACTAGTATGTGTGTTTGTGCAAGTGTGTGCGTGCATGCGTGTGTGGGCCAAAAGAAAAGGGGATCTGAGAGAAGCAAAGAATAAGGTGAGAAAATTGGCACTTGTTGAAATCAAATGCCATGCCTTGAATCAGATAAGTACTTTATAAAATAGCAATTATTAATCCCAACGTATAGACCAAAACATCTAAGGTTCGGAGAAGTTAAGAGAATCGCCCAAATTCTCCCAGCTAATAAGTGGTAGCACAGTGATCACACCCAGATCTCTGCTCTGAAACCTGTACTCTTTCTAGTATTGGATGCTTCTGGCCCACAGAAAGCTTTCGATGAATATTTGCTGAGTGACTGAACAAAGAAGTTTATATGTTTCAGAATACCTTCATTTTTATTTTCATCACGACTGTGAAAGTCATATGCACTGAGCTAGAAAAACATCAATGGTGTTTCCAGAAATGTATTACAGCTTAATGTAAATGGTTATTTAAATCATCTCTCAATGAATGAACTAAGAATTATTCAATCGAGGCCATGACTTAAGGTTATTTCCCTATCTTTCATTAAACAAGGGTCAATGGGTTCATGCATTGAGCCTTAATCTTATAATCTATCATTTTGCCATTTAGGTTAAAATCTGCTCAGTCACTATTTCAAAAACCACATCATCTTATGGTCTCATCTCCTTAAAGAGTCAAAGTCATGCTTGAAACGTACTAGCTAATCTAACACAAATTGCTACCTAAGGAAGACGCTGACTTAGAGCAAGAGATAAACTGCTATTCTGCAAACTCCCAAAACTGGTTCAGGGTTCAGGAAAATGACAAGAAACAAGAAGTTTGAATTCTAGTATGCAGCCAAATCTCTAGGATGACCGCAGGCATTCTCAATTACAGGGAAAGCTCTATAAATGTAAGTCCAAATCCCCACAGGTAAGAGGTGGACAATTATCCCCATGCACAGAAGGAAATGTTTATAGAAGTATATGTCATAGTGGTTTTAACATCTTTGCTTGTAGCATATGCTTCAAACAGCCAGAAAGAGATGGGGTGTAGAATCAACTGGCTTGAGTCTTTCCTGGCACACCGCCCCATGGTCTCTACTTAAAGTAAGGGCAAAACAAAGCAGAATATGGAACCCTAGTAAAGAATAGTCTGCTGAGCAAATATATGGAATCAACAGACACTTCCTAAGGGTTCCTGTGGAGTACCCAGCAGAGGTGTCACAGTAGAGATGGCAAGTACTTGAACGAGCTTCCTCCTTTCAAGGAGCTTGCCCACAAATTATCACAATACAAGGTAGAATGTCAAAACTTCGAAAGTGATCATGAAATAAATACTACAGGAGTTCAGAGATCATCACTGGAATTTGAGCTTCCTTAACTATCAGCAAAGAGGCAATAGCAGAAGCAAAGGCAGGTAGTGAGGCAAGAAAACTGAGCCAGTGGCTAGCTTTGGGAAATTACAAACAACCGCTATAAAACCTGAGATAGACCGAGAGGTGCAGCATACCCTCAACACTAAACTGCTATCTGGCTCCCTGATAATTTTAATATGAGAGTGTCACAAATTATTCAAATTGAGTCTCTCACCAGGCAGCATGGAATTGACTGTACTTATTTTAAAGCTTCTTATTTTGATAATATATATTTTAAAACCTACTGAAAATTTCTAACACTTTTGGAAAAAAAAATTTCTTCCTAAAAATTCCTAACTTACTTTACTAAAGTTAAATTCCTAACTTATTTTACTAATTTACTGAAGGACTATATATTTGTCCTGTATATTATACCACAATGTGAATAAAAATGAATTGCATATGAATTCCAAATTTCTCAAGATTTCCTTGGTAGCCTCATAGTACAGTGTATAAGGAACATAACGTACCCAAATGTTTCCCCCCGCTGAGCTCATCAGCTCCTTTCTAGTGAGCAAACACAAAGACAGAATACTCATATCCATTGTACTATAGTCTGCTGCTCAAGATTGACTACACTCATATTCCACATATAAGTCACAATAATCTTTGTGACATCTGTAAAATAGTTAAGTGCTACCTATTTATGAATATTCATACATTAGAGCTAAATGCAAAGTGTTTACTATTCAAAGTCATCCATAACTGTAAGACCCCCAAGATTCTTTTAAAGAGGTCTTTGTGTTCAATTGTTAGGAATTTATTTAGGTTTTACTCTATACCCAGATACTGTACTTAAAACTCAAAACGAAAAAGACAACTTAGTTCAAAGATGTGCAAAGGGTGTGAATAGACATTTTTCCAAAGAAGATATATGAACGGTCAACAAGCACAGGAAAAGATATCCAACATCACTAATCATTAGGAAAATGCAAAAAAAAAAAAAAAAAAGCCACAATATGATGCCACTTCACATCCATTAGTATGTCTACAATCAAAATAATGAAAAAGAACAAGTGTTGGTGAGGTTGTAGAGAAACTGGAACTCTCGTACATTGTTGGTGGGGATGTGCAATGGTGCAGCCACTGTGGAAAACAGCTCGGCAGTTCCTCAATAAATTAAACATGGAATTACCATATGACCTAGCAATTCATTCCTGGGTATACACCTAAAAGAACAGAAAATACGTGTACATACAAAAACTTACACACAAAAGTTCACAGCAGCACTATGCACAATAGCCAAAAGATAGAAACAACTGAAATGAGAAACAGATAAATGGATAAACAAAATGTGGTATATCCATACAATGGAATATTATTCAGCCATAAAAATGAATGAAGTACTGATACATGCTACAATATGAATGAACCTTGAAAACAATGTTCTAAGTAAAAGAAGCCAGTCACAAAAGGCCACATATTATATGATTTCATTTCTATGAAATGTCCAGAAGAGGCAAATCTATAGAGACTGAAAACAGATTAGTTCCTAGGGCTTGGGGAGACAGAGGAATAGTGAAGGGATAACTAAGGGGAACGAGGTTTCTCTTTCTGGTGATGAAAATGTTCTAGAAGTGACTATCGTAATGGTTTCCCTTATCTAGGTATATACTAAGAACAATTAAAAGCTATTAACCTATTAAAAACTTTAAGTGGGTGAACTGTATGGTTTGTGAATTATCGCTCAATAAAGTTATTTTAAAAATTAATAGCATACACTGAAATGTGCTTTGTTTGGAACGTTCTTGCACAATAGTTGCTACATTCTTTTGACTTTTGCAACTAAGAATTTTTGGTGAAATGCTAGTGTTTCTGTCCCCATTTCTGACAAATAAAAGGATTTATGTATATCACTGCTTAAAGTTGAGTTTCTATAATAAAAATAAACATAGGTAAGACAAAATTTATTTGTGGTCAAGTCTCATTTCTTTCCAAAAAAAAAAGGCAAGTGACAATTCCTAATCATTCTAGCAGCTACAGTTGTCAAATAAGATGCCTTTTCACTGTCCATCACTGACCCCATCAGTACAGCTGCAAGGAAGTAAAAGATACTCTTTCTTTGGGGACTCAAAAAATTGAGCACTTTCATTCTAGTTTCTCAAATACAAAACCAACTAGTGTTTTAAACCTGGACTGATGACAGGGAATTTGAAGAAAGACAGTATCCAGATAATGCATATTTATCTGTATTTTAAAACAATTCATACTGAGACGAGTCTATGTTAAAAACAGTTTCATGCTGTGTGTTTCATTCATGCTGTGTGTTTACAGAACAGTCTGCCATAGTTGAATTCCATTTTCTGTCTTCTTCTAATACAGTGCTACTGTGTCCCCAACCAACCCTGTAAGATAAATTTGCAGCTATGAACAAGAATGTCATTTTCTTTTTATGTCAACAATTTCTATTGATAACATCATATTTTATGCATTCATTTCCTAGATTGCTGTCTGGGGCCTGGAGTACTATATTTAAACCATGCGTGATGTGCAGAAGGAAAATTAATTTGACTTTTAAGGTTTAGAGAAACTATTCTGTAACAGGTCTGGACCTCAATTTTCACATTTTCCTTTAAATTCATTTAAACTCAGAGAACTTCAAGTTCAATAAAGTTACATCTTTTTCTTTCATTTTTGACTCAAAATTGCCATGCTCATATATAATATACATATCAAGATTAGCAATTCTGAAAACTAAAGTAATATATCTCCATTTTAAATAGTATAAGTTAAAAATGGAAAGGAAAGCCTATCAACTTGAGATCAATCCAACAGATTTAGTCCCCATAAAGGCTAAATCACATACCCAAGTCTTGATAATAAATCATCAGAGTTTGCCGGTTGTACAGGATCAGTAGTAAGCCATCTGACTTATTCGGTTTACATTGATGTAACGAGTGTTATTCCAAGTTTTTGATATTTCCACAGCTCATAAGTAATGAGGCTACTGGCAGAGGCTGCGTCATAATCTAATTTCTGCGGGAGATTTTATTTTATTTTGGTTGGTTTTCCATAGCAAGTCAAAGTCTGAATGCCACTTCAAAATAAATGAAATAATTTCACTGAACTGGAAAGACTATGGTCTCCAAGTTAAGTATAGCAATTTGCTCTATTCATCTATTTATCCCATTGTGTGTTTTATGCTCTCCTCTCTCCACCCATTTCAAGGAGGAAAAGAAGCAAGACAAGAGTTATGCCTGCATAACTTTCCTCTCCCTGACTTACTTACTTTCCTTTTTTGTTTTTAATAAATCTGTTGCAGCAAAAAGCATCTTTAAAAAGAACAGACTTTGCCCTTCCCCAAACTGACTAGAAAAAAGAAGCTGTCTGATCCCAGTTCCTGTGAGAAGAAAAAGCACCATTACTGACTCTTTTCCCTTTTTTCTCCACACTGTGCTTTCTGGTTGCCCCCCTTCACCTCATTCCGTGCATCTTCTAACCTCAGAAACTCGAAAGCCAGCTGGGGCTGCAGCTGTTGGCTGGTCCTTCCCTTGAAACAATGGGGCGCAAGCAGCAAAGCAGACGCATTTTTAAAAGCTGAAGTTTAAAAAATGAAACCATGTCCATCACTTTTAAAATATTTTATAAATCTCTTCTCTCTTTCATCCCCCCCTCTTTCTCTCAAATACATAGGAAACTTTGTGAAAGCAATGTTTGACTCTAGAACAATGTTCTTGAACTTAAGCAGGCATCAGAATCACCTGGAAGACTTGCTAAAATGGATTCCTGGGTCCCACACCCAGACTCTTTCATTCCATAGGTCTGGGATGAGACCTGAGAATCTGCTCTTGTAACAAGTGTCCAGGTGATGCTGACTGACGCTGCAGGTCCAGGGACGGCACATTGAGAACTACTGGCCCAGACAGAGAATGACCGCTAAAGAAAGAGAGAAAGAAATTAGGAATTTAAGATTTAATTTGATTCCAATTCACATCACCTCCAGTTGTGTGGCTCTGGGAGAGTTCAGTTGCCTAGCACATGGAAGCAGCGTCACGGAGATGAATACAGGAAGGTGGAGTTAAGAGCAGGCCAGCTGCTTGAATTATTTCCCTTCTCTGTTGGCCCCTCAAGATACTCAGTAAAAGTATCAAGAAAAGGAAAGTGAAATTATGGAAATAAAAATGATCCTTTTTTGCCAGTTAGCCCTTTAGATTTCCACTCGCATCTTGGCTCTATTTCCTTTTTCTCTCTAACTGCTTGTAGTGCTAATGCAATGGGTACTTGATTCAGCAAGATGTGGGTTCAAATCTTGCCTTACTTACTATGCGTCCTTCAGCAAGTCGGTGAACTTCTTTGCCCTCCCTTCTCCCGTATCAAAAATGGGAATAACAGCTGCACCTACCTATGATATTGCTGTGCTAATACAATTTCATTCTACATGTGCACTGATTGGCACACACCCAATAAATGTTAGCTTCTATCATAAATGGTCCTTTTTTTTTCCTGTGAGAATATTCAATATTCAATATGTTAAATATCACACTACCTATTTGATACAATAGGTGCAGTCATCACTTTGACAAATATTTATTTAGTAGCTGCTATGTCAGATGTAATATATTATACAAGTATATTAAAAATAATATCCTGTCAAGACAAATATTGCTATAAATATTATTTTGATTTGGAAAATTTTGACTTTATATGAACTTATATTTAAGAAAAATACTTGCCTCCAAAATTGGCTACCTAGGAAAATTGAGAGGATGTGTTTACTAACCACAATTTTGTTTTCACAGACACTAAAATAATAGAATGGAGGAAACAAGGGGAGAGTAATTCTGCAGATACCTTGGCCTTATTTTATTAAGGGTATATTTTAGATCCTCTTAAAGACCACAAGCCTGCTTTTCCTGAAAATCATTATGTTTACATAACAAAACAACAGGAAACAAATTTGGCCAAGGGTATCCTATTTTCAGTTCACAATGATGTCATTTTTTAACCTGTTACATCAGTCAGAAACTCAATGATGAGTTAGTAACAGGAGCAATATTCCATCCTTCAGTTCTTCCCGGTTCCCTGAGTGAATGCTGTGAATTCACCCTTCCACCAAATAAGCCCCCAAATTTATCAGGCCTCATTTTTTGAAATATATAATGAAAGCACACTAAATTCTGGATACCACACATATTTGGCTGAATTTTCAAGAGGTTAACATGCTAGATGCTGCGGTTTCCTGATTTTAGCCTCACTACATGCCTTTGCTCCTTCCTCCTCCCAGGCTCCCCAGCCCCAAGAAGGGTATCAGAACCATAACATTTTAAGAGCTGGGTGGAGGTGTCAGAGACAATCTGGTCCCGCCCAGAATTTTACCTATGGAAAAACCGAGGCCCATGTGGTTCCAGCGCCCTGCCCAAAGCCAAGTGCTCCTGAGGACACCACAGATGTCTTCCTTCCCTATCCACTGTACTTTCCCTACATCACTTGCCTGCTTATTTTGCTTTAAAAGAACCTCACCAAAGAATTCATTATCAGAGTTTATGGAGAAAGGCCCCTGAGCTTCCAAATCACTTCCCTCCCTATGCCAGTTAACAGTGATTGTCGGTAATCGTAATAATTGTGACCTGTGTGGTACTAGCAGGAATCGGAGAGCCTATGAGGCCGTGAGACTTCCAAACACAGAACTCGAAAGCAGAGAGTTGACTCCTTAGCAAAAGTGCGTATTACCCCAAATCCTCTAAGAAACCAGATATGTTTGGAAATCTACTTGGGCAATATTTTCCTTTAATTTTCCCTAAAGCATCTTAGAAAAACCGTAGTTCCCCAAAGTTTCTACTGAAAAAGAAGTGTAACTTTTAAAATCTGAGCTTCTCTACGTGGAAAAAAACATTATTTTATCTGCGTGTACATTTGAAAACGCTCTAACACATTTGTCACTTTGCTGAAGTGGTTTTTTCCTTCGAAAACGATCTACTATCCAGACCTGTGGTTTCTGCGACGAAGGGATTTCTGTGGGTGAGGGTGGCAGCCTCCCGCCGCCGGAGTCGTTTGGCCCATTACGGTTCCAGCGCTCCGGGGGCTTCCCTTTGCGCCTTCGCTCCCGTCACGCAGATGCCGAAGTTTGCCGGGGGCTTACGTTTATCCCCTTGGACGTTTGCGATTAGCTGGATCCCTCCCAGCCTCTCCCCCCGCCGCCCCCGCCCCGGCCCCCGCCCCCCGCCAGACCTCTTCTGGCCACAGGCTTGTGAGAGATGTGCATCCTCCCTTAGCCAAGGCGCGCACCGGGGGCCTGGAGGTACGCTCGCTGGGCCCTGGCACCTTTCTCCCCGCGCCCGGACCACCGAGCTGCGGGTCACGCCCTCTCTCTGGAGACGCTCTTTTCTCTCTTCGCACACTCCTTCCTTACCTCTGCTAAAATAGGCGACCTCGCTCCTAATAAACCAGGCACAACCCGCCCCCCATCCCAAAAGTTCAGACTTGAGACACAGCGCTGAGGATCGTTCAGTCGAAGTAGGCGACACTGCTGGCCAGGGTGACTCGCGCCCCGGACCCCGGCTCCCCGCGTCTCATTCGCTGAGGACAGTGGGGTGGGCAGGGGGTGCCCCAAGCACAAGGCAGCTCAGGGACAGCGTGGAGCCTGAAAACTGCCCCTGGACCACCCAGGCCAGGGGGCAGGAGCTCTTGTGGGGCACAATTCACAGAACGGGCCGTGGGGAGGAGCCAATCCCACCCGCGCGACCCCGAGCGCCGTACAAGCCGGGACTGTGGTCGGTATTGCCATGGACGGGCTGTCGCTGCCCCTCGCCTCTCCCCACTCTGCCAGGCTTGAATATACACACACTCGTACACACTCACACGCCTTCACTCCGCCCAGACAGGGTGGCGGAGGCGGGGGAAGGTATGCAGCGCCCAGCCCCGGGGTACCTGCCCGGCACATCAACCCCGCGGCGCCCCCGCCTAGGCGCAGACAGACGGACGCGCTGGAGGCAGCAGCCGCTCGCGGCCGCCGCACCGATGCTCGCCGGCGCCCCACCTGGGGAGCCTCGGGGAGGCGGCGGCGGGGGCAGCTCCAAAGTGCCCGGCGCGCCCCACTCTCCCCTGCACAACTTCGAGCAGCGCGCGCCGCCCTCGCTCCCGTCTCCCTTCCTTACCCAAATACTGCCGCAGGTCGAGCAGGAAGCGCGGGGGTCCCCCGCCGAGCTGATAGAAGAGGGAGCCCAGGCAGAAGACCAGCAGGGTGGCCATGCAGAAACCGTAGTCCCGGAGGGAGAAGCGCAGGAGAGGCAGCAGGGAGACCCGGCGCTTCCAGCTGCCCAGGCCGGGAGGGGCGCCCCCCAGAGGGGCCCCATGGGGCCAGGAATCCGCGCCGCTGCCGGGATGCTGCTGCTGCTGCTTCTTCTTCATCGCCTGCTCCGCCGCCTTGCACAGCCTGCCCGTGCCAGGAAAAGGTCACCCATCCGCCTGCGAGGAGGAGAGCCTGGCCGGCCGGCTGCACATGAACAGGGCCGCGCCGAGGGCAGCCCGGGTGGGGGCGGGGAGGGGCCGAAGTTGCCGGGCTCAGGAGACTTTCCTCGGCATGGTCCCCGCCGCCGCGGCCCGAGCGGCCGAGGTGCCCGGCCCCGGCTCGGCGGCGCTGCCTGCGCCCGGCCCGCGCCCGCTAGCGCCCCCGTGCCCCGCGCCCCGCCGCGCCTCGGGCTCGCTCGCGGCCGCCGGGGCTCGCCTCCAGCGCCAGCGTGGACCCCCCGGCTTTGTGTCTGTCGGTCTCGGCGTGTTTTGTCCGGGTTCAGGCTCCTCTAAAAAACGGCAGGGAGGAACGGGAGGCGGACACCATCCCCTCGCTCCACCTCCTTGACAGGGGTTTTCCTCCCTCTCCTCCCCTTTCTCCCTCCGGCTCTCCGCCGCTCTCTCTCCTCCCTCTTCCCTCCCTTTCTCGGCTCGGGTCTCCGGGTTTCTCTCGGGTGTCACGTTACTGCCTCTGCCTGGAGCGGGGGAGGGGGGGTGAGGGGGGGCGGCGATTATTCGCAACAAGGAAGAAAGTTTCTGGGTTTTTTTTCCTTCCCCCTTTCTCTACAATCTGGCCTCAGTTCCTGCGCCACCAGCGACCTCTTGGGGGCCCCGCTGACTTCCCTCTCGTAAACACTCACTGGCAGGAAGAAACACGACTTCTTTTAGTACTATATGGTTTTTGGTTTTTGTTTGTTTTCTCATTTCAGAAACTTGATTCTCCTTCTGTATCCCGAGCTGCTTACAAAAGGCCGATGAAAGGTACTTGGGGATAGGTTCAAGACTTTGCTGAGATGGTAAAAGAGCAAGTGGTGTAAATTATAATTAAAACATGACTCCATAGGGCCAGGCTCATCGCCCCAACTCCTGGAAGAGAAACAGAGGAGGATGCTTGCTTCTTGCTCGCCTTCGCTCTACAGCTGCTCATCCACGAAGCGACCAGAAAGGCAAGGGGGGTGAGGAGGGGTGTCATAGGGCGGACTCAAGGAGGTCTTTCCTCTAGCAGTTATGAAGAGGAAAGAGCCCTTACATACCCATTTCATCGCTGCCTCCCTTCCTTCCAAGGGAAGTTTCTGGACCTGAAACAGCACCTTCGGGGCAGGAAAGCTGCATCAAACACAGATCCGCTGGCGAGGGTGGGTGATGCACAGAAAGGGCTGCTCTCATCAGCCACACTTTCAATAAGAATAATTCATTGCTAGATATAGAAGCTGTGCCACCTGAGACTTAAGTGACTTGCCCAAGGTCACGGAGATACCAGGAGTCGAGTTGCATGCCACACTCAAACCTGTTTGACGCTCAAGCCCACTATAATAACCACTGCATGGTACTATCTCCCAGGCAGGGTGCTTTTCCTAATAACTTGCACGGTGACTGGAGGATGGGATACACGCATTTAGCCCAGGCCACTTTGAGAAACAGAAATGGAAATTCCAGGCTCCTTGTGCCTGCCTCTCACCTCTGGTTTCCTATTCACTCTGTACATTCCAGTGACTGACAACCAATTAAAGGAAGAACCAGGAGCCAGGGACATCTATGATTCCAAGACTGTTTTCCTGAAAACCTTTATAAAGTTCGGTATCTGAGAAAGTTTCTATGGAAAATCAGGGAGTAGAATCCTGAGATCAAGAGTTTACAATTTAAGAATAATACGGTTTAACCATCATCCAGACGTGAGTATCTCTGATTCCCGAAGAAGAAGACACATAGATCATCAACTGGAGACAGTTGTGGATGAGGTGAGTGGTGTCACACACATCCACACACACATACTCTACTTCCCAATTTTATGTTGTCCTGGCCCACTTTCTCATGAATAGGAAGGCTGCTTTGAGGCGGAAAGAAAAGGGAAGTCCCTGTGTTCTAGCACAGAAAATCCTAAAATAAAGTGTTAATGGTTTGTTTCACATTGATTCCATGAATCAGAGATTTATTTGGATTAATATGCACATTTTACAAATGTGAGTGCCCCTGAGAGAATTAAGCCAATCAGGCATTGCCCACTAATGTGATTTACTTTAATCAGCACGCTGAGTAGCTGAGAATAGGCTCCCAATTAATAATTTTTGAGTTAATGACGAGGGACTAGGAGATGGGAGGAGCAAAGCAATTTGCATAATGTTTCAGAGACCACCTGTGACAAATTGGACCCGTACCTGAGGCCTGGCCCTATCATCTGGATGTTTTTCATTAGATGTAGGATAATGTGCAAGATCCTCTGTGCTCATGAGACCCCCAGGGTCTAGAAACTTCTCTCACAGAATGAGTTGGGAAACTTCCCAATCTTTCTCCTAAGGAATGGAATCTGAGCAAGAGCGAGGTAATAACAGGCAGTTGGAGCAGGAAGAAAGGAAATAAACATCTTAAAAAATAACTAAATATGGGAATAAGAGTTTAAAAAACAGTGAAAAAGTTATGAGGAAAATACCAGGTGGCAACATTTGGCTTAGAAAAAATAAGCTATGACATGAAGAATTTTAGAGGGGGGACTTCCCTGGTGGCACAGTGGTTTAAGAATCCACCTGCCAATGCAGGGGACATGGGTTTGAGCCCTGGTCCAGGAAGATCCCACATGCTGCAGAGGAACTAAGCCCACGAGACACAACTACTGAGCCCACGTGCCACAACTACTGAAGCGCATGCACCTAGAGCCTGTGCTCTGCAACAAGAGATGCCACCGCAATAAGCCAGCGCACCTCAACGAAGAGTGGCCCCTGCTCGCTGCAACTAGAGAAAGCCTGCACACAAAAGCAAAGACCCAATGCAGCCAAAAATAAATAAATAAATAAATAAATAAATTGTAGACGGGAAAAACCGGTCAGTTTTTAAAACATTGTGTTAATGGACTAACTGCCTAAAAAAACTCACAGAGGGAAAAGAAAGGATCTTAAGATATGAAGAAATTTTACATAGAGAAAATTGCTTTATATTTTCACCCCACAAAAACTTAGATGTTTGGGTAAAACTTTGTTCTTTGAAATCCTATAAATGTCCCATCAAAAAAACAAAACAAAACAAAAAACCTTTCAATTTAAAGTACTTATACTGATGAATGGTATCTTTATTCAAACTAGTTAACAAACCAACTAACTAGAGGAATTTGTGAACAATATTTATTATTAGTCTTATAATGCAACATACTTCATTTAATACCTTTATTTAATAGTTTGAGCTTTCTCATCCCTTCTCTCTCTGGTGATTTTCATCTCTCTCACCTGAGCCGCTCATTTTCAACAATCGCAACACCTGGCCATCATCACCTTCTCTCCTCTGCTCATGTTACAAGCGCCCACACTCGAGCAATTTTCAGTCTTTTCAAGAACCCTCAACTTTTTAATCCATCACCCATCTCGTATGTTTACTTCCTCCTTTGTCTAGTTCTGATTCCTGATCCATCGTTCTGATCCCTATCTTGCAGACACCCTTTCATTCGCATGTTCCTTTCACCTTAAATGGTACATACTTGTCTGGCAAAACCCAGATAAACACAGCAGTGCCACTGGACCGGATTGCAGAAGGCACCCAGCACCGCTAACTGCTTCACTTTAGCACAAATTTCCTTGGACGCTCACTCATTGCCGTCCAGCAACCCCACTCTCTAAAATGGCTATTTCATACTTCTCTCTTCTACTCCCACTACTTTCATCTCTTCTGTCTCAGCTGATGACCTGGCCTCATGCTTTATTGAGAAAATAAGAGCAGTAGGACAGGAGTGACCTCATTTCCCCACCAATCTAAACCCTCACTCTACCCTTCCTTCTGTTTCACTGTGTCCCTCTCTGCTTCTAGCAAGGCTAGTCTGTCACTGCCCTAGACTCTTGAATCCACCCAACCCCACACCCAAGCATGCTCTCGCCCAAGGCTTCTGCACCTCTATAAATGATGGCACTATCAAATCACTCAGGGGCAAAACCCAGAAGTCTTCCTTAGTCTTTCTCCTTCTCTCACTCCTGTATCTAACCCATCTGCAAATCCTATAGGCCCTACTTTCAAAACAATATCCAGCATCCAACTTCCTTTGCTACCACTCTGGTCCAAGCCACCATCTTCTCTCATCTGGGTTACTGCAGTGGCCTCCTATGTCAGTTGTATTTAGGTTTAGCTGTGTGTAACTGAAAAACCCAAAATAACAATGGCTTAAACAAAATAGAAGTGTATCTCCTTCTCATATGAAACAAGTCCAGAAATAGGCAGTGCAGAGTTGGTGAGGCATCTCCATGCTCTCATCAAGGAACCATCGGAGCTTTCACCATCCTCAGCATGTGGTTTCATTTTAAAGGTAACTGTATAATTCAAGATGGCCACTGGAGCTCCACCCCTTATGCTTATATTCCAGGCTGGCAACAGGAGGAAGCAAAAGAAGAAAAAAGTCTTCCTCCAAATAGAGTGGGTTCTTTTAAAGCAGTGTTCCAAAATGCTATGAATCATCCTCTTACACTTTTTTGGCCAGAACATAGTCACAGGACCATGTCCAGCTGCAATGGAGGGCTGGGAAATAGAGGTTTCAGCTGGGCACACTGCTGCCACAGAAGAATCAGGGTCCTATTACTGAAGTAAGAAAGGACAAGTGACTACTAAGTGGCAATCAGCGGTCCCTGCCATTCCTCCTTCTTGATCCCAGACTTTCACTCTGTATTTCATCCCCTTCACAGCAGCCAGAGGTAACTCCTCTGCACAGAACTTGCTAGTGGCTCCCAACACACTCAGAGTCAAAGCCAAAGTTCTTCTAGTGCCCTACAAGTGCCCTTCTATTTGGCCCCATTGTCTCTCTGACTTCATCTGCTGTCACTTTTCCCTACTCGTCCTACCTCATCATTGTTCATCAGACCAACAAAACTTGCTCCTCCATCAGGGCCTTTGCAGTTGTGGTCCCCTCTGCCTCAAAAGTTCTTTTCCCAGATCTCCACATGGTTTGTTTGCCCTTTGACTTCCTTCAGTCTCCGCACAATGCTACCTTAGCCAAGGAATCTTTTCTGACTACCCTATACATAATGTACACATGACCTGCATTCTTTATTCCCTTGACCTTCTTTAATTTTCTCCGTAGAACTTACCATAATCTGACATGTTGGTATTTTTATCTGTTGTGTATCTCTCCTCACTGGAAAACAAGCATCATGAGGGCCATGATTTTGTCTCATTCATTCACTGTTCTTTCCCCAGCACCTAGAACAGTCTGACAGGTAGTGGTCACTCAGTAAATATTTATTGAATGAGAAGGTTAGTTTTAATATGAAGGATCTTAAGTTCAATGGGTCACATCTCATTATTCCATGGCTGGCCAACTGGGGATGAGAGATGGAGGCACAATGGACAGCAGGTCTGCATCCTCCTGGAACATTCAAATGATCATTAAAGGAGTTGTTTGAGATGAAAAATATATTGTTGAGGGGAAAAAAAGAATGAATGAATGAAGTAATCCCTCACCACCTCCATGGCCCATAGTCTAATTAACAATTCAACTGCTCCCTGTGATTAAGAATGCCTCATGATGTGGAAACAACCCAAATGTCCATCAACAGATGACTGGCTAAAGATGTGGTTTATATATGCAATGGAAAACTACTCAGCCATAAAAAAGAATGACATATTGCCATTTGTAGCAACATGGATGGACCTAGAGAATATTATACTAAGTGAAGTAAGTCAGCCAGACAAAGACAAATATCATATGATATCACTTACATGTAGAATTTTAAAAATAATACAAATGAATCTATACACAAAACAGAAAGAGACTCGCAGACATAGAAAACAAACTTATGGTTACCAAAGGGGAAAGGGAGGGGGGAGGGATAAATTAGGAGTATGGGATTAACAGATATAAACTACTATACATAAAATAGATGAGCAACAAGGATTTACTGTATAGCACAGGGAACTATATTCAATATCTTGTAATAACCTATAATGGAAAATAATCTGAATATACATATATATATATATATTCAGGAAAGTTGTTGAGTTGGAATGTCCCTATTGTAATAATGATAAATTACAAGCCAGCCTGTTCTGTTTTTCTGCCTCGGATTTGAGAAGTTAAATGAAAGAATAAGGTTTTAATAACAACATTAAAACATTGCTGGTTTCCAGTCTTGTGGGTCCCTGGTCCACTGAGTGGACGGGAACTTGGTCTTAGGTTCCCCGTATGCTCCCAGTGTGCAGCAAGCACATCCTTCTGCGCACAGCTACACACACACACACACACAAAGAACAAGAGGTGCTCTCCACCCCTGCACCCTTATGACTCTTACCCCTCTCCTGAGGAGACAAGGCATAAACAGATAAACAAGAAAGCAAGCAAACAAATACGCAGAAAAACAAAGAAAGCATTAAACCAAAGGGCCTTTTACCTCAAGTATTTTGTATTTAAAATAATAGCTAGACTATGTTAGTATTGCTACATTCCTAGCATGTTCTAATCTCTTTACCTGAATTGTCATTTAATCTTCACAACAACCTCATGCTGCAGATACTCTTATTTTCCCCATTTTACAGATGAGGAAATAGACGATACGAATAACGAATATCAGATACGAGAGACTTAGTCTGAAAAGCTTTCCCGAAAAGGTGGTACGTGAGCTGGATTGTAGGATGAGTAGGATTTATAGCTGGGCAGTAGCCCAGAGGGCATGCCAAGTAATGAGAACTAACTGAGACAGAAAGAGCACAGAGATGTGTTTGGGGGACAGTGGCAACCGTGCCTGGAGAGGGACAGCGGAGATCTGTGAAACTGCATCATTGCTAAGAATACTGGACCCCAATCACAGGAACCAACTGGAGTTTTGTCTAAAGGTTCTTTAGAGATTCTCCCCTTCGAGCCAGTGCTCACAGGCCTCTTAGCTCTTAGGCAAGTGTTGAGCAGAAATTCTTGATTCTATTATAATTAAACAGATCCTGCAGAGAAAACAATATTAATATAGGGAATGCATAAAAGACAGAGATGGCTTACATTTTGCAGAAAGAAACCACTTATCCAAAAAGGTACTGTTAAGTGCAGACACTGTTTCCTAGTCCTAACATAGCACAGTGAAGCCTCATTGCTGCAATTTGGTGATAGCTTCCAACTCTGAGAAAAGGGTGGGCCCACGATGGCTATTTTCTTCCTACAGTGAATTTTCTTTAAGAGTCTTCATTCAGTCTACATAAAAAGCCTAAAAAATTAATTCTGTTTACAATTAATGAAAAAAGAAAAACCTTAATATGTCCAAATATTGAATGTGTTACCTTACAGTAAGACTTCTATTACTTTAACAGTGCAGACTGCTGTTTGGACCATCTTTTTGAATCTCTGCAGTACAAATTATTACACTAAATTTAGAGTGGATATTCTGGCTGAATTATTTTTCACAGTGCTCCTAAGAGGTTCTAAACTGCATTCAATTTTTTGCTTATCTTTTTCTTTTAAAAATTCTTGACCAGGCTCAATCTATGTTAATATAGTGTAAAATCAATACATTCTTTGCAATCATCCAATAAATATATATTTAGCACTATTATGTGCCTACCACTCTGTGAATTGCCATGAAGCAAAACAGAAAAGTGTTAAGACCAGCTGTTCAGCCTTCGAAGAATTTGCAATCTTTTCTGGAAGACAGGAGTGTTCATAAGTGAAGCAATTTGATAATAATGCAAGGCAGCATGTAATTACATGATAAATTGTTTGTTACACATTGTAAATAGCAAAGTCATTCAAATCTTTAGAGAAGCCCAATATTCATTTCCAAAGGAATAATTTTTCTTCGATTTTTAAAATTGTCTTACAAACCTTTGTCCTTTGAGTGTAGAAGTGATTTTTAGATTTGAGAGTTATTTGTAAGCAAATAAGAAAAATAGATGATTCAATTGGTTATTGTTTTCGATCCAAGAGTGGTGTGACTCTGAACTCTTGGATTTGATTTCCTTGTGCAGGTTTTACATTGACTGTATCTGATGCACATTTTCCGTGGGAGGAAGTTGGATGTCCCAGCAGAGAGACCAAGGAGTCTGCAGGGGGCAAGAAAAGCCTGGGAAAGTGGGAAATTACGTGGGACCTCTAAAAACATTATTTCCAATAACTAGTTGAATAATTCTTTTTCAGATGAACTTTGTGTAATGCAGTGTTACTGGTTTATTATGAAATATGCCTGGTGCTTTCCATGTAGCTGAGTACCAATATGAATCCCCAAATATTCATTTATCATAAGATATCTTTTTTGCCTTTAATTAGATGAGTGATTTGATTGACTCATCTGCCTTGCTTAAAAGATACGAAAATAAAGTAATGGGATTTTTAAAAAATTATTAATCCAAATGAGTGTTGTCACATTTAAAGTGTGGATATTTGTTTAAGTCCCAATGCATTACTTAAAGTATAAAAATTGACACTTTATTTCCTGTAACTGATCACATCTTACTCAGGTCCTACTTCCTCAAAGGGTAGGGGTTAGGGATGGCAGGAGTTGATCTAGCTCAGCCTTTTTTGGTTGGAAACAATCTCTTTCAGGGCACACTTACTATACTTGGTCATTTGGGGTTAATATTCAGTCAAATTCAAGGTGCAAACTCCCTGCAAAGGCTCCCCCTCTTCCTGGCCGAGATGGTTCCACGCGGCGAGCGTAGTGCTCCACAGGCAGGCGCGCGGGCGCCGTGTCTCACGGCCATTGCAGTCCACGGCTCTCTGTTTGCGCCTCTGCTTCTGACTGGTGTGGCTCCTAGTTTAGGGCCATCTGCTCTACAGCCTCTGCTTCAAAGTCTCACCCCAAATGACGTGACCACCAGCTCTGAACCTTCTGTGCCCCCTCCGCCACCTCGAGGGACCCAGGAACTTTTCTGGATTTCAGGGCGTCCTGCTTGCCCAAGGCAGACTTGAGGGGCCATCAGGCCATCTCGGCTTCAAATCCTTCCTCAGCCACTTCTAGCCTCTGTCTGGTTGGCACTATGGTAACCCAGTGATTCTCCAAGAGGCTTCATGTATCCCACATCTGTTCCAAGGAAGTACAAAGAAACCCCGCCATTCTGGGAATGCCCTTGTCTTAGTCAGTGCAGGCTGCTATAACAAAATACCATACACTCAATGACTTACATGACAAACATTTATTTCTCCCAGTTCTGGAGGCTGGGAAGTCCAAGATCAAGGTGCCAGCAGATTCCACACCCTGACTTGTATGCTCACATGGCGGGAGGTGGGGAACGCTTTATTCTTCTTATAACGGCATTAATCTCATGCATGAGATTGACCTAATAATCTCCCAAAGGCTCCACCACCAAATACAGTATCATCACATTGGGGACTAGGGCTTCCACACAAGAATCTGTGGGGAACACAAACATCCGGCCCATGGTAGCCCCAAACTATCTGGCTGTTTTCAAACTTCCCTGAACAGGATTTGGCCCTGGAGGGGGACAGCTAAGACCAATGTTTCTCATGACTTGCTTTTTTCTCTCTCCTTTTCTCTGTTCTCTGTCCTCCTGCTCAGCCCCCATGAACCCGAATTGCTTTCTTTGTCCATATTGATGAAAGAGCTACAGGGAAAGAAACTAGAAGACAAGGAAAATAATTCAGAGAAATAATTCAAACTATATCATCTTCATTATGCACCTTTGGCCCTTTTATTTTTAAATTTCCTTTGGTATCAGCAGTTCCTTGAAGGGAACTTATTCTCATCCTTTGAAGATTTGATTTTTAGAGATGGCCAAAATTATTCCAAGGCAAATCTGTGGAGTAAAGTGGATGAGCTATTTGGTCAACAGACTAAGGCATTAATAAAAGAGAGGAAGGGGAAGCAAAAGGACAAGAAAGAGAAAGAAAGCAATTATAGAGCTGCCATGATAATATGGGGCAGAAATGCACTGAAAACAATCAGGGGCTCATAGCTCCTGCCCTTTTCCCAAATGTTCTCTAGAAAGTCTACCTGATCTAGAGGTACATTTGGATGAGAGGATAATAAAAGCCAAACACTCAGCTACCAACAAACTATTGCTTATATTTAAGCGCCTATGCAATGGCACAAACTTTTAAAAACTGAGCTTTTAACTTATAGTTAAGGACAAACGTATTTAAAATCAAATGTTGTACTGCACAGCTGTTTCTTGGGACTGGACAATATGCTATCATTGGCCACCTAAAGGCTCTGTTGAATATTGTCTTACTCTGCTACCTATTTCTTACAAAGTGTCATAGACATGGGTATAGATAGAGTGAAAGGGAAAAAGTTTAAGTCAAATACTCATCAGTTGCTTTTGTGTTATTTTCAGCTGCCTCTTACTCAGCCGTGTACCTGCAGAGTTGAGTCTTTACTCAACCTTAATTCCTCATTTCCAAGATCCTTGTCAATTCACAATGTTAAGCTGGTGCTTTCCTCATTTTAGAGGTCATTGTCTGATGTTAATGTGTAAGAGCCGAAATCGATGTAGAAGTGATATTATTTTTCCCTCCCTGCTTAACAATGTCATTAGTCCTTGTTCAATGGGCATGTCACATACCTTTCTGTCCTCTTAGGGAAAAATACTGCTCAAGCTTTCCAAAGTACTTTAAAATAATTTTCTGAAGAACAGCCAGAAAATGAACTATGAAGATAGGGAGTCAGCTCTCTAGTCAAAAATCTTAGTTAAACAAAGATTCCCAAGGTCATCTTAATAGAAAATTTAAGAAAATATTAGAGTTTGAAGTATAGTCTTCCAGCTGTGCGAATTACTAGCTTTCTGACCCAAGGTCAGTTACTTCGTCTCTTTGCACCTCAGTTTTCACTTCTGTAAGGAATGGAAAATAAGGTCTGCACTCCTGAACTCACAGTCTTTTCTGGTTCAGGATGAGACTTACCTGGGGAAGAAGCACATCACCAGCGAGCTGCTTTCCTATGGTACTTGCAGTGAAGTGTCCAAGAAATTATCCTACCCAGGGAAACTGGACTGCAGCATGTATGACAGTGCAAACTCCTTTTAAAGAGCAGCCGATTCAGATGGTGGAAGGAGCGTGAGTCTTGGTCAAGAACCTCCCTGGGGATGAAGATGATCTTGAGCAAGTAACCCAAGTGTGCGCTGAGCCTCAGTGTCATTACCCATGAGATGCAATAAAGCACCTAGCATTCAGTGATGGAATTAAACACCTCTTTACAGTGCCAGGTACATGTAAATTAGAATACAAAAGGTTATTTTTAGAGATGAGGAAACTAGAATGCAAATAGATTACATAGTCTCCACAGATTTATATTATTTGTAAGTGGCAATACCAGAACTCAAATACAGATCTTGTGACTCTATCTCAAATACTTTTTCTACAATAAAGTGAACTTTATTTCGGCCACAAACCCCTCTGAGAATCTGACAGATCTATTAACTCACCTCCCAGAAAAATGCATGTAATTTTTGCATATAATTTCAGCTCATCCACGGACCTCTCAGGGGACCATGGACCCAGATTAAGAATCTCTACACTACAGACTGTGGTCTCTCCTAAATACTTCTGGGTGCATCTACCAAATAAGAACATCAATTTTCATCCTTATGTCAGAAGAGAAGGATAGATTTTATGGTACTAAAGCGGTACAGAAAGTCTTTAAGTGACATTGGAAATAAAAAACCTTTCTTCAGACTGTTATGATCTTTAAAGCACTCCTGAGATGCTGAGAATGTTCCAAAATCTGAGCCACATTCAGGCATTCATTCAGCCAGTCCTTCCTGAGGGCCCAATATTTGTGTGGCCCTGGTGTTACAGTGGAGCCCAAGGCAGAGCCTGCTCCCATGAAATTTATATTCCCTGTGAGGGGAGATGGACAATAAACAAATATATTATGCCACATAGGGTATAAGACAGGGTGATGTGACAGAGAGTGATGTGTTGAGAAGGAGGATATACTGAAGGCTGTGTGGACAAGGAAGACTTCTCTGAGGAGTTGGCATTGGAGATGTGACTGAAAGGATGAAAAGTAACTGTCTGGGGAAGATCTGGGGCACAAATATTTCATGCATAGGGAATACCTCATCCAAAACCCCCAAATGGAAATGGACTTGGTATGTGCCTCTGTGGTGGGAGTGGGATCACCCAGAGGGCAAGTGGCAGGAGATGAGCCTGGAGAGGTAGGTGGGGCCGGTCCCTGTACGGCCTTGTAGACCAGGGTAAAGACTCTGTCTTTTATTCTACAGGAGATGGAAAACATTGGAGAGGCTAGGCGAGTAGCATCTGATTCATGTTTATAAAAGATCGCTCAGGCTGCTGTGTGGGCATGGGTTGTTGGGGAGCAGGAGTGAAAAAAAGGATATGAGTAGTCCAGGGATGGTAATGATGATGACAGAGAAAAGCTGGGAGTTCCCTGGATGCCTAGTGGTTAGGATTCTGTACTTTCACTGCTATGGCCGGGGGTTCAACCCCTGGTCGGGGAACTGGGATCCCGCAAGCCACATGGCGCAGCCAAAAATAAAAATAAATAAATGTAGATAGGGTTTTTTTTAAAAAAAGATAGAGAAAAGCTAACAAATTTGGGATGTTTTCTGGAGGGTGAGAGTATAGGACTGGCCAATAGACTGGATGTGAGGAGGTGAAGGAGAGTAAACCTAAGGATGATACTTAGGGTTTGGCCAGAGCAACTGGATCGATGGTGCCACTGTTTCCTGAGGTGCAGCAGACTGGAGCTGGAGCAGGGGCAGGCTTGCGGGAGGTGGAGGGGGAGGACAAGCAACCAGGAGTTACGATCTGCTATGTTAAGTCGGAAGTTAGATATATGATGCTAGAGCTCCAGTGAGAGGTCAAGGCTAAAGGCATAAATTCAGAAATTATTTCTATCTAGATGGTATATAAAATCATATGATTGCATAAAATTAACTAGAGAAGCACGTAAATAAAAAGAATAGAAGATGGCACAGGACATAGCCTTGGAGAAGTCCAACATTTTGAGGTCAAACAGAAGAACTAGAGCCAGCAAAAAAGACTGAGAAAGAATCGGCAGAGAGTAGGAGGAAACCCAGGAGAGCACTGTGTCACTGAAGCCAAGGGAATAAAAAAAAGCATTTCAAGAAGGAGAGAATGATCAACTGTGGCAAATGCTCCTTAGAGGTTAGAGCAGAGACTCTCTTTTCCTGGTTCCTATTTGGAATGTAGACATGGAAGTGACCCAGTTTCAATCATGCACATGAAGACAGTACTCTAAGGAATATCAGAGAAACTGAAGAAGGGAACCTGGATCCCTGAATGCTTTTGTGGAGAACTGCCCCCATCTGCTATGGAATGCCCGCTTCCCTCTGAACTCCACTGTGAAAGAAATTAACTTCTCTCTAGAATGACTGTATTTGGGGTCTCTATTTTAGCAACTTAGCCTGTACCATAACCTATTCACACATCAAGAAAATAGCAGAGAGCAACATGGAGCTGACTGGTGACTTTGACAATTTCAGAGGTATCACTGGGACTAAAACCTGATAGGATAGATTGAAGAGCTAATCCATTCATTCACTCTTACATTCATTCAAAATATTTATTGAGTTTTTACCATGTGCCATGCACTGTCCTAAGCCCTGGGATATAGCAGAGAACAAGATAGATAATGCCCTTGCCTTCATGGAACTCGTATTCTAGTGGAGGAGACAAAGAGTAAACGTAAAGACAGGTAATGAATAAACAGATATGAATGCCAGGTAGTGACATGTGCTAAGAAGAAAACAAAGCTGAGAACGTAGGTAGGAAGTGCTAGTTTAGATAGAGTGGTTGGGGAAGACTTTTAGAAGAGGTTAATTTTGAGCAGAATTTAGTAAATGGGAATTAAGGGAAAAGCTACATGAAAATCTTAGAGAATACTACACCAAGTAGAGGGAACAGAAAGCACAGAGTCCCCCCAGGCAGGAATTCACTTGCCCCAGGAATAGCAAGCAATCTGATGTGCTACAGAGCATAGTAAATGAGGTAGAAAAAAGCAAGAGATGAAATTAGAGAAAAAGAAAGATGCCAGATTGTGGAAGTCCTTGTAGACCAGGACAAAGGGTTTCAAATTTTTTTAAAATTTTTATTGGAGTATGATTGATTTACAATGTTGTGTTAGTTTCAGGTGTAAGGGGTTTCAATTTCATTGCAGGTGTGGTAAGAAGTTGTCGGAGTAATGATAGAGGTTTTAATCAGGTTTGGCATTTTAAAATATTGATCTTGCTGCTCTTTGAAGAACTAGATGCAGGCATTGATTGAAGTAATCCAGGCTACAGATGATGGTGGCTTGGACTTGAATAACAGTGATGGAGGTGGTGAGAAATGGTCTGATTTGGAGAGTGTGTGTGTGCTGGGGTTGGCTATAAACGTCTATAGAAGCATCTTTGAGACGATCTGTTTGCTGTGAAAGGGAGCAGGAAAATGGGGCAACAGCTGAAAAGTTTATAGGGGTTTAGAAAGTCTCTCTGTCTCTCTGGTGTCTCTATCTGTCTCTGTCTCTGTCACTCTGTCTCTTTTGAAGGCAGGAGATATTAGTGTGGTGATAGGAATGATCCAGTAGAAAGGGGTGAATTGATGATCTAGGAAAGACAGGTCATATTTGCAGGAAAAGGATGGATCCAGAATTAAGTAGAGGGTTTGGTCTTTAACAGGAGCAGACAATTTATCCATTGAAAAAGAGAGCATATGTTAGAAATTTACTGGCACGGAAATAGAGAAATTCTTGGGTGGTGGCACCTGTTTTACCAATGGAATATGAGGTAACTGAGAATGAAGATGTGGGCAAGAGGAGACGTAGGAGGTTTGAATAAAGAGAGCATGCTGTGGCATGATTGTTTCAGAGAGTGGAAAACACACATGAAGAAAGTGTAGTGAGATTGCTGAACAGTACTGAGCTCATTTGCAATGGGTGGTTCCAAATTTAAAGTGAATCTTGTCGGCACCAGTGTTGTGTTTTCCTGTGGTCCAGTTTGCTTACTTGTGTACAGGTGCTGTGTAGGTGTTTAGTTGTGCTTAACCTGAGCTGGAGTTTTACCAGGGAAAGGGGGGAAGGCAGTGGTTTTAAGGGTATTTGCAAAGGAGGAGTACAATGTTGGACGCTGGAATCTAAACTGAGTAAGAAGAAAAATAATCAAATGAGGGGACCAATGATGCAGATTTTGTGGGCCCCAAACTAATACAGCTTGGGAGGCCCTCTTAAAGACAAGAATACAAAATTATGAATACAGAATTAAGCATGGGAGTTAATATTTATTTAAGATGACAAAAATAATTACAGGAAGTTGTGAACATTATAAAGCTAACTGTGATGGTTAATTTTATTTGCCAACTTGTCTGGATAAGGGATACTCAGATAGCTGGTGAAATATTATTTCCGGGTTTGTTGGCAAGGGTGTTTCCAGAAGAGAGTAGCATTTGAATTACTGAACTGAGTAAAGCAAACAGCCCTCCCAATGTGGATGGGCATCATTCAACTCACTGAGGGCCTGAATAGAACAAAAATGTGGAGGAAGGCTGAATTCACGCTCTCCTTGCTTGAGCTGAGCCATCCATCTCCTGCCCTTGGACACTGGCACTCTTGACTCTCATGCGTTTGGATGCAGATATGGACTTACACCATCAGTCCCCCAGTTCTCAGGCCTTTGGACTCAGACTGAATTATACCACCAGCTTTCCTAGTTCTATAGCTTGCAGTCACAGACTGTGACTTCTTGGCTTCCATAATTGCAAGAGTCAATTTCTATAATAAAACTCTTCTTATATATACCTATATATATTTTACTGGTGCTGCTTCTCTGGAGAACCCTGACTAATACATTGATATATACCATAAACATAACAAAATCCAGAGCATTTACATGATATTTTTATTAACTGACTGAAACATCTCTATTATATTATTTTCCTTACATATTTTAGTTGCATAAACTTTGGTCACCTCTTCATGTGACAACAATTTTGTAATAATTTTTTAATACAGAAAATAGAAAGATAATTCAGTCCTTTCTCTAGTATGGATGACTGAAAAATGTTTCTTGATATCTAGGATGTAACCATGTAACATCACACACAGATATACTTGCTCTTTGTAGTATAGCTACAGGTTTCTGCCCTACTACTGTAGGAATTTTGATAAATTCTATTTTACATAGTTTCTGTCATAAGAGAAAAAAGAGAGAAAAGTTTCTCATAAGAGAAAAAAGTTTACAGGGCATTTTATATATGTTGCATTATCAAGAATATTCATAACAGGAGACAGCTTCGGTTTTGACTGTGCATTGGTGAGAATCAAAGGCATCACTTACACAATTTCACAGGACAGGCTTCCCTACATTTTTTGTTCGTTTGTTTAATCTTTGTTGGAGTATAGTTGATTTACAATGTTGTGTTAGTTTCAGGTGTACAGCAAAGTGAATCAGTTATACATACACATATATCCACTCTTTTTCAGATTCTTTTCCCATATAGGTCATTACAGAGTATTGCATAGAGTTCCCTGTACTCTACAGTAGGTCCTTAAAGTAAGTCAGACAGAGAAAGACAAATACCATATGATATCGCTTATATGTGGAATCTAAAAAAATGGTACAAATGAACTTATTTACAAAACAGAAATCGAGTCACAGATGTACGATTACTGGGGGGAAAGGCGGGGAGGGATAAATTGGAGATTGAGATTGACATATACACCCTACCTATACTGTTTCTTTTCCACTACCTGCAGCACAAGGTCAGGTAGCGATCTGTCCCCTTGCCCTGCACTTTCGTTTCATGACATGAGGAGAGGTGGTGTAGCAGGCAGTTGGAAGAATCCTGAAGCCATTGCTACACTAACACCTAGGGACTACATGCCTATAATCACAGGTGACTGTGAATCTTCCATCCCAAGAAAACCAATCTAAATGTGTCCCCAACAGCTTTCCCTTAGCTGTGTCCTAAAAATGCTCACTGCCACACTGACACCATCATACTTCAGGGAAATGGGATAGAAGGGAAGGCAGGGTGAAAGGAACAGCACTCTTAATTGGTATTGTTAAATAACTAACAGCATCTATCCAAGGGTCTCAGTTTCTATCCTTTGCCCATTTTTCTCCTAAAGTGACTTTCTCCCGTTCGATTTTTAAGCATTATTAATCTTAAAGCTTTTGTTTGTTATAGTTTAAGACATGTAGAATGGTCCAAAAGTCACTCCAAGACCATACTCACCACAAAAAACATCTGACCACGTGAATGCTTTGCTAGAGCCCTTTCCAGACCTTGCAATGGGCAGTTCTGGGGAAGGCCTTACAACAGGCCTCGTTAGCTTCCTGTAAATCTGCCTCTGGCTTGGACCGAGAGATCAGAGGTAATGATGAAATTTTAAAAGACTGCTTTCCTTCCTGAGAAATCCAGTCCCCCACAGCTTCCTCTGCTATCCCAGTTGTCCCTTACTTCAGGGGTCCCCAACCCCCGGGACATGGACCCGTGTTAGGAACCGGGCTGCACAGCAGGAGGCGAGCGGCAGGCGTGTGAGCGAAGCTTCACCTGCAGCTCCCCATCGCTCCCCATCGCTCCCCACTGCCCGCAGTACCGCCGGAACCCCCACCCACCCCGTCCATGGGAAAACTGTCTTCCACGAAACCGGTCCCTGGTGCCCAGAAGGTTGGGGACCGCTGCCTAACTGATCTGTCCCTTCCAGCCCCAGAACTGCACGGGGGTGCATGGTGAGCAGTGGAGGGAGGAGGGCGGGTCGGGATGGACTAGGAAAGCATAAATCCAAATCTTTGGGTTCCATACTTGGGCCAACAGTTTCTCTGAGGCTTGGTTTCTGCTTCATTGTGGGCTTGGAGTTCCCTCTGCAGGCTTCAGGTGAGGACACCAATGAGAAGAGAAATACATGGGAATAGAAAACCACACTAATACTTTGCAACCCTGCCGCAATCGAATAAATGGATTAAAATAGCTCATGGGGGGCTTCCCTGGTGGCGCAATGGTTGACGGTCTGCCTGCCAATGCAGGTGACACGGGTTCGAGCCCTGGTCTGGGATGATCCCACATGCCGCGGAGCGACTGGGCCCGTGAGCTACAACTGCTGAGCCTGCGCATCTGGAGCCTGTGCTCCACAGCGGGAGAGGCCGCGACGGTGAGAGGCCCGCGCACCGCGATGAAGAGTGGCCCCCGCTCGCCGCAACTGGGGAAGGCCCTTGCACAGAAGCGAAGACCCAACACAGCCATAAATAAATAAATAAATAAATAAATAAATAAATAAATAAATAAATAAATAAATAAATAAATAAATAAATAAATAAATAGCTCATGGGTATCAGACTTCTCAAAAGATGAACAGCCCCATAGAGCTGTTATTGCTGGTAATATCGAGGCTATAACTAAATCCCTCTGCAGGGCCTGCCTTACTGCAAGGCCCCCAACACCCACTCCATCTTGCTTTATGAGAGCCGTTGAGAACCAGCTTCTTCAGAAATGTCGGCCTCACAGATCGACCTGAAACTCCCCTCACTGGAATATCCCCTTAAGTTCTTCCAGGAGGCTGTTTGTTTTGTTTTGTTTTATTGAAGCATAGTTGATTTACAGTGTTGTGTTAGTGTCAGGTGTACAGCAAAATGATTCAGTTATACATACATATATATATATATATATATATTCTTTTTCAGATTCTTTGCCAGTATAGGTTAGTAGAAGATATTGAATATAGTTCCCTGTACTACGCAGTAGGTCCTTGCTGTTTATCCATTTTATGCATAGCAGTGTGTATCTGTTAATCCCAACCTCCTGATTTATCCCTCCCCCACCCACCACCCCTGCCACCTTCCCCCTTTGGTAACCATAGTTTGTTTTCTAAGCCTCTGAGTCTGTTTCTGTTTTGTAAATAAGTTCACTTGTAAATATCATTTTTTTAAGATTCCACATAGAAATGATACCATATGATATTTGTCTTTGTCTTTGTCTTTGCTTCACTTAGTATGATCATCTCTAGGTCCTTCCATGTTGCTGCAAATGGCATGATTTCATTCTTTTTTATGGTTGAGTAATATTCCATCATATATATATATACCACATCCTCTTTATCCATTCATCTGTCAATGGACATTTAGGTTGCTTCTGTGTCTTGGTTTATTGTAAATAGTGCTGCTATGAGCACTGGGGTGCATGTATCTTTTCGAATTAGAGTTATCGTCTTTTCCAGAATCGTCAAAAAGTCTACAAATAATAAATGCTGGAGAGGGTGTGGAGAAAAGGGAGCCCTCCTACACTCAGTGGGAATGTAAACTGGTGTAGCCACTATGGAGAACAGTATGGAGGTTCCTTAAAAAACTAAAAATATGGCTACCATAGGATCCAGCAATCCCACTCCTGGGCATATATCCAGAAAATGTAACTGTTTTATCTGGAACAGATGCATTAACTTGGTTTAGTTTCTAAAGTCATTTTAGCACACAGTCTAATTTGGGTGCTAATGAGATGTGAGAGAAAACAAAGCAGGTAGGTTTTGATGCTGACCCACAGTCTGGAAAGCCAAGAGCGATGAGGTAGAAGGAGGGTGTCAAGGATAGCAGATAACAAATCCCATTTCACAGTTTAAGCGAGGTCTAAATGTAAATCTTCATCTTATAATAGCGTCCTATTAGCTAGTTGGAAAGTGAAATTACTCCTTAAATTAGGAATTTCAGGGGAAATTTTTCAGTCTGAAAATTTGAACAACTCTGTGAAGATAAAATATTATTTAAATAGGGTATTTCTTCTTTCATTTGAAAAAAGAAGACAAACCTAGAACCCCCCACCACCACCAAATTAGTACCTGTAGAAGCACTAGACAGTAGAAACTGAAGCATATGACTAAATATAAGGGGAAGCATCTCTCTAACTAGAAATTGTCCATCGGAAAATGGATAATTATATCCCATCCTTACAAAACTCATAATATGGGATCCTCTTGGAATGCTGTTGTTTAGAACCTAAAAATATTTTGAGGAAGTTATAGAGTTTGAAAACTGACTTTATCAATGCCAGTTTACAGTGCTAATAGAATAGGTGGGAAGCCAAGGAATTTTTTTCAGTGTAAGTGAAGTATAATTTACACAGCATAAAATTCACCTATTTTAGTTGCACATTTTGACAAGGTTTAGCAAACTTAAACAGTCCTGCAACCCATCATTACAATCATGTCTGAGACCAATTCCATCATCCCCCAAATGTGACTGCTGCTGCACCACCCCCAGCACCAGGCAGCCACTGATTTGCTTTTGTAAATACACAAGTGGAATCATAGAGTGTACTCTCTTCTCTGGCTCCTTTCTGTCAGAAGGTGTTTGAGATTCACCCATGTCATGTAGTAGTATTTTGTTCATTTGGGTTTTGTACTTAATTTTTTTCCTTGTGGTAAATTTTGCATAAAATTTACCATTTTAACCATTTTTATTGTGGTTGTGATGTAATTCATAATAAGAAATACATATTTCACTCCTCCCAGTTTCTGGCACAGAGCTCCTAAAACCTTTGGAATTTCCTAAGTGAGGAAAGTAATAAAGTTGTCTTTTGTTATGTTAATGAGGTGACTTTTGGAAAAAGCACCTAGATTTCTTAAGGAGGGGGGCTGGTTGCCAAGGGACCCAATTAGGTGATTGGAGGGTTGGAACTTTCTGTCTCCCTTTCTCTTCCCCTCTCTCCCCTCCCCTGAGCGGAGAGGGGCTAGAGGATGAATGGATAGCCAATGGCCAATGATTTAATCACCCTGCCTGCTTAATGAAACCTCTGTAAAAACCCAAAAGGATGGGGTTCTGAGAGCTTCTGGGTTGGTGAACACTTGGAGATGCTGGAGTATGGTGGTCTCAGAGAGGGCACAGAAGTTCTGCCTTTCCACATGACTTGCCCGATGTATGCATCTCTTCATCTGGCTGTTGATTCATATCCTTTAATATCCTTTGTAATAAACCCACAGTCTAGTAAGTAAACTGGTTTCTTGAGTCCTATGAGCTGCTCCAGCATTAATCGAACCCAAGGAGGGGGTTGTGGGAACCTCTGATTTATAGCCACTTAGTCAGAAGCACAGGTAACCTCCTGGACTTGTGACTGGCAGCTGAAGTGGAGGGCAGTCTTGTGAGACTGAACCTTTAATCTGTGAAATCTGATACTATTGATATTTCTGAGTAAATGGTGTCAGGATTGAGTTGAACTGTAGGACAGACATCCAGCTGGCGTCTGAGAATTGTTGCTTGGTGTGGGGAAATACTCCTTACATTGGAATTGGGAGCAGAACTCTTAGTGGTAAACTCTACATAACATAAAATTTACCATTTTAACCATTTTTAAGTGTACAGTTCAGTGGCATTAAGTACATTCACGATATTGTGCAGTCATTATCACTAACCATTTCCAGAAATTTTTCATCTTCTCAAATGGAAACTACGTACCCATTAAACACTAATTCCCTATAGCCTCCCTCTAGCTTCTAGGAGCCTCCATTCTACTTTCTGTCTCTATGAATTTGCCTATTCTAGGTCTTTCATATAAGTAGAATCATACAGTTAATATCCTTTTATGTCTGGCTTATTTCACTTAGCACAATGTTTTCAAGATTCACTCATGTTGTAGCATGTATTTATTATAATTTCATTCTTTTTAAGGCTGAATACTATTCCATTGTACGTACATACATTTTTATCTGTTCACCTGTTGATGGACATTTAGGCTGTTTCTATCTTTTGGCTATTGTGAATAATGCTGCTTTGAACATAGGTGCACAGCAATATGAGTCCCTGTTTACAATTCTTTTAGGTATATTCTTAGGAGTGGAATTGCTGGATTATATGGTAATTCTATGTCTACCTTTTTGAGTTCTTTGTTCCTTTATTGGAACTATTTTAATGGGCATGTAGAGGTATCTGATTATAATTTTAGTCTGCATTTCCCTAATTTCCAGTGATGTTGAACATCTTTCCACATGTTTGTTTTGGGCTCTTGTATCTTCTACTGTGAAGTATCTATTTAACTCTTTTGCCCATCTGGGGGGGTCTATTTTATTTATTTTTTAAAACCACTTTATTGAGGTATGATTGACATACATATATTGAGTTGTTTGTCTTGTTACTGAGTTGTCATATTATTGAGCTGTAAGAATTCTTTTTATATTCCTTTTCAAATATATATTTTACAAATATTTTCTCCCAATCTGTCCTTGTACTTTCATTTTCTTAACTGTGGCTTTCAACAAGCATGCATTTAAATTTTTGATGCTGTCCAATTTATCAACTTTTTCTTTTGTGGTTAATGCTTCCTATGATCTCTCTAAAAAATCTTTACTGAACCTAAAGTCACAGAGATTTTTTTCTATTTTTTTTTTCTTTTAGAAGTTTTATAGCGTTAGCCCTTTTATCTAGGTCCATTATCCATTTTTAATTAATTTTTGTCTATGGCATGAGGAAAGAGTATTCATTCCCTCCATATAGCTATTCAGTTACTCTAGCTTCATTTATTGAAAGAAACAATCCTTTCCTCCACTGAATTATATGGCAGTTTGTAATTCCTCTTAGTAATATTTTCTGTTTTCAGTGCAAGACTTTGAAATCTTTTCTTACATTTATGTTCAAGTATTTTAAATGTGATTATAAATGGAAAATTTTAAATCTAAGTTTCACATGGTTTGTTTCTCATGTATAAACCTCCTAAATTTAATATGCTTAAGCAACTCTATATTGTTTTATTTTTTCCAACTTTTTTTTTGGTTTTTTTTTTTTTTATTGTACTAGTTTAATGCGGACGGACAGGGAAAAAATTTTACACAGACTTTGTCATCCTACTTAGGAATTTACGAGTACGGTAGTCTTCCGTTGTCCATGGGGGGGGGGTACATTCCAAGACCCCCAGTGGATGCCTGAAACCACAGATAGTACGAAACTCTATATATACTATGTTTTTCCTATATATACATACTTATAATAAAGTGTAATTTATAAATTAGGCACAGTAGGAGATTAACAACAGCTAATAATAAAATAGAGCAATGATAATAATATACTGTAATAAATGTTCTATGAATATGGCCTCTCTCAAAATATCTTCTTGTATAAATTTAATGTCTTTTCATCTTAACTAAGCACATATCATGCACTGTGGCTATACTTTTGCAGTTTGAGGTGAAACAGCAAAACTAGTACAAATTTCTTCTTCCTTCTTCACAATTTCCATAGTGATATCCTGTTTTCATTCCTGATATTGGTAATTATTATCTGTCCTCTTTCTCTTGATCAATCTAGCTAAAGTTTTATCAATTATGTTGACTTCTTTCAAAAAACTGACATTTGCCTTTCTTGATTTTTCTGTATTTTTTTTTATTTTTCATTTTATTTATAATGTTGGTCACTGTTCATACTATTGTTCCCTGCATGCGATCTGTCATTTTTCTCTTGCTGCTTTCAAGATTTTCTCTTTGTCTTTCTGCAGTTTAACCATGTCTCTTGGCATGGTTCTCTTTGTTTTTGGCCAACTTGGTGTTCTTTGAGCTTCTTGATCCATAAGTTAATTTTTTTCACAACACTGGGAAATTTGAGAGACTGTGTTTCTTCAAAATTTTTTTCTATCCATTTTTCTCTCTCCTTTTTGGGTGAGCCCATTTATATACATGTTGAAGTACTTGATATTGCCCCATATATGTCTGAGACTGTTCATTTGTTTTCATCTCTTTTCTTTTTGTTAGTTTGTTTTTACTGAATAATCTAATTACATATATATATATATGTGCACATATATATATATATATATATATTTAAATTCATTGATTCTTTTTCCTGAATCTAAAGTTGCATCCATCTAGTGAATTTTTAATTTCAGCTATTGCACTTTTTCAGCTCCAGAATTTCCATGTGGTTCTCTTCAGAGCTTCCATTTTTCTAATTTTGACTCATAGTTAACATATTTTACTTTAATTCTTTGAAAATATTTATTTTGAAGTCTTTTTACACTAAAATCCAATATCTGGGTCCACCTGGCATCAGTTTCCATTAACTTTTTTTTAAAACCTGTACATTTGTTTTGTTTCTTTGAATGTCTATGAATTTTCTTAGTTGCATTGGTTGTCTACGGAGAAGCCCTCCTCTCCACTTCTTCTTTTCTACTATTAGTAAAGTAATATCAGCATTTTCTATATCACATGTGTTCACATATTGTAAGATATATGTTTCATATGCCCCTTCCCAGTCTCAAGTCATAAATACTGATTAATCTTAGCCAATCATGGTCATTCATATCTCTTGAGAGTTATTCCTATAGGCACGGGCTTATGACACAACCCTGGCCAATGAGATAAAAGGAGAATTCTGCCAGGTGGCTTTTGGAAAGGTTTTTCTTTCTTATACAAAGAAATATAGGCAGGAATTCACTAACTGTCCTGATTTTGATAGTTGTCCAATGAAGATATGATGCTTAGAGCTGCTCCAAGAGGACAAAAGCCAAAACGGGACCCTTGATGATATGATAGGGTTACTAACCATCCCAGCTGACCCGAGACTGTCACAGTGTTAGCACTGAAAGTCCTGTGTCCCAGGAAACCCTTCAGCCCTGAGAAAACCAGGAAGATTGATCTCCCTAGATTGCTCTACCACTAAACTAACCAACACAGGCAAAACCCTATCATCAGACTTCTTGAAATATGAATAATGAACTCCATATTGTTTAAGCTATTTTTAACTGAATGGTCTACACCTTACAATCAAAACATCCTCACTCTTACAGTACCCAAAGCTAAAGAGCTTTAACCAACTCACCATTGTCTACCCATTCTCAACTAGTTAAAGAAGTCTTGCCAAAAAACTTTTGATCAGTACTAGAAATGTATGTCATGATTGCAGTGGTAGGTCAACGTCAGTAGAGACCTTATCCATCTTGTAAGGAGCTATATTCCCCATCATTTAGCACAGTGCTCAGCACATGGCGGGTGATCAGTAAATATTTGCCAAATGAATATCGCTCATTACTTTTACTAAAATTTCTCAAGCAAATAAGAAAGTATCCCCAGGTACCAGGAGAGTGAATTAAACAATGAAGTAAACTTCCTTAAGATATTTATTTCTATATCAAGCTTAGATAGATCTGGTATAACACAAATCAGAAGAAGCTAGTGAACCTGAAATCTTGTTGGGGATGGTCAACCAAGAGAGGGACAAAGGGGAAAGCATGCTAGGAGTCTTAGAGTTTGAGGGTGAGGAAGGGATATATAGCTAAGTACTAACTCTAGATTGATATAAAGTATACATTTAAATAAGTGTTAAATTTGTGGGTAACTGCTTTTAAATTTATTATGGAATATTGTGATCGAGAAGAGGCAGAGCCTGAGAGTTGGTGGGCCAGCCATGGGCAAGGTGACCCCACAATAAAGACTGGGAGTGGACAGCCAGTCTAGCTGGCTGGATGGAGACCCTGGCAAAGGCTTCAGGGTATGCAGCCAACAGGAGCCAAGGTCAAGCTGCGTCAGCACAGGGAGTGGTGCTGGGAGAAGATCCTGTGCCCAAAGGACAGACCATGAGTTCAACAACCTCAGACTTCAGCCTCGCAGACCAACAGGGTGCCCAGCAATCAAGTGGATAGGACATTGCCCAAGGGACCATAGGACAGCTTACCCAAGGACGCTGAGTCCCCCTTCTCTGCTTGTACCCTGACATTACCTTAGGGGAGGGGAGGTCTATCTGAGAGACAAAACTATTTGATTTAATAGGGAGCCAACATAAAATACTGGATTGGACTAAGCTTTAAACCATATTGGGCATTCCATTCATTTCATATGGCTAGCCAGTGATTGGGAGCTGTGGAAGACTGTATGGATTATATACCAAATAGAGAAATCTTATTTTTTCAGTACATAAGTTATTACTGAGTCAAATTTTTGACCTGCTTCCCTCATATACATATATATAATACATGTGTTCTGTAAGGAAAAAGAAGTAGTCTAGCCTTCCAGGAAAGTTGGAACTGGAGAGGAAAAGCACTGGAGAAAGAGTGAAATCAGAAGACTTCCTGAACTGTTCAGAATGAAGGTCTCTCAGGCCACAGCTGGGGGAGCTTTGATCCCAGAAAATACTGGAGCAAACTTGAATCTGCTTTAGTGATTTATCCCAGTGCTTTTGGTCTGTGTTGTTCAGCTTCCTCTGCCCCTAAGCTCTTCTCTTTATTATTCTTTATCATGAAAGACTGGCTATGTGGGCATTTTCTACTAGTGTGACAACCCACTGGTTGGGTGGGGAGTCAATGTTCATGTAGCCAAGCTTCCCCCTCCACACTTGGCTTTCTCTTTGGGTCTCATTTCACTGTCTGATAATAATGGTGTTTTCATCTCAAAAATGTTTAAGTGCAAACTTTAGAAAATCATCAAAATCTATGGGCTTCACTGGTGGCACAGTGGTTAAGAATTCGCCTGCTAATGCAGGGGACACGGGTTCGAACCCTGGTCCGGGAAGATCCCACATGCCACGGAGCAACTAAGCCCGTGCACCACAAATACCGAGCCCGCGTGCCACAACTACTGAAGCTCGCGCACCTAGAGCCTGTGTTCCGCAACAAGAGAAGCCACCGCAATGAGAAGCCTGCGCACCGCAAGGAAGAGTAGCCCCCGCTTGCCGCAAGTAGAGAAAGCCCGCATGCAGCAGTGAAGACACAACACAGCCAAAAATAAATAATAAAATAAATTTTTTTTAAATCTTTTTTTTTTTAATTTGTTAAAGGCTTTATTCAGCTGGTGAGCATCGAGGCTACTGGAAGACCAGATGATTCCGGCATTGAAGTAGGATCAGGCTTTTTTTTTTTTTTTTTTTAGGAATTTCATGTAATGTCTGAAACATTTATACTAACATATTTCCATACAAATAACCCAAAGAAAGTTTAGTATTAGTTTTTTTTTGAATTTTATTTATTTTTTTATACAGCAGATTCTTATTAGTCATCAATTTTATACACATCAGTGTATACATGTCAATCCCAATCGCCCAATTCAGCACACCACCATCCCCACACCCCCGTGGCTTTCCCCCCTTGGTGTCCAAACGTTTGTTCTCTACATCTGTGTTCAACTTCTGCCCTGCAAACTGGTTCATCTGTACCATTTTTCTAGGTTCCACATACATGCGTTACTATATGATATTGGTTTTTCTCTTTCTGACTTACTTCACTCTGTATGACAGTCTCTAGATCCATCCACGTCTCAACAAATGACCCAATTTCGTTCCTTTTTATGGCTGAGTAATATTCCATTGTATATATGTACCACATCTTCTTTATCCATTCGTCTGTCGATGGGCATGTAGGTTGCTTCCATGACCTGGCTATTGTAAATAGTGCTGCAATGAACATTGGGGTGCATGTGTCTTTTTGAATTATGGTTTTCTCTGGGTATATGCCCAGTAGTGGGATTGCTGGGTCATATGGGTCATCAAAATCTAGAGTAATTAATTTGTCAGGTGACTGCTTAGCTGGTGGTTTTTTAAGTGTTCAATATACCTGAATATCCTGGGAAATATGTCTTTAAAATGCAGATTCCTTGGTCAGTTCTGCCACTCTCCACTCAAGAGTGGGCCTCAGCAAATCCAAAGACAGAAAGTAAAACAGAAGTTACCACGGTGTGAGGGAGAAGGGAATGGGGAGTTGTTGTTTAACGGGTGTAGAATTCCGGTTTGGGATGATGAGAAAGTTCTGGATTGACTAATGGTGATGGTTTCACAACATTGTGAATGTACTTAATACCACTGAATTGAACACTTAAACATGATTAAAATGATAACTTTTATATTATGTATATTTACCACAAGAAAAGAGAGAAAATTTTTTAAAAAAGAGTAGAGCTTAGGAATTTGCAACTTAAACAGGTGTCCCTGGTGATTCTAATGCAGGTGGTCCAGAGGCCATGCTGAGAAACATTAGACATCAAGACAAGATCAATGGAGAATTGTTTATGGTCAGGAGTCTGATCTGTCTCCATTTTACTTCATGTTTCCCAGGACATCAGTGGCCTCACTGGGACCCAGTCCTTTCAAATTCCTTCTCGTTAGTATCTCATAAATTACTATCTTCCACCAGCTTCCCACCTGGCTTTGTGATGTCCAAGGTGGCTGCAGCTGGCAGTGCCACATGCTCCCAATGTGTCAGGTGCCTGCTTCTACCTTTGATGGTTGTCCTCACAATAACCGTCAACTCATGTTCCTGCCTCCCTTCAAAGAGATGCTTTTTCCTTATTGGTGGTATGATTGCGTTAAGCTGAAAGCACTATGTCCCATGTCCTCCATTTCACTGAGACGCTGGGGATGGCTTTTGTTCGGGTCACCATACCACAGTCTATGTAGGACTCTAGCCTTGGTCTAAAAAGGAATAGAACTGTCAGTGATATCACATCAAAACATACGCAACAGGCCCTCCGTGGCAACCCTAAATCATTTCCCCATACTCTTTCTTTCTTCAGGGTGAGTCCTTCCCCACCTGGCATACTGTGTAGGAGATGAAAGGATGTCCCTGGTTTCCCAGGAGCTGAGGGGGAGCTGGGGGCGTCTCAGAAGTCTTGGCCCGCTGAGCATCGATTTCTTTTCCCTTCACACACTGTGTGCCTTGGTTCTTCATTCCAATACCTTTCTAGAAGTGCTACCCACACAGCCCTTTCCACATGCCTGGGAAGGTGAAGACTTCCGAACCTACACCTTTCAGGCCCACAGTTTGGATTCTAGTTTCATATGTGTCCAAGACTCACGACTCTAAATAGTATTATGTGACTGGTTTGAATATACTGGGAGAATCTGCTTTCAAATAAATATTTAGAAAGTTATTAACAGAAATAGAAGACATTTTCCAAAGTTTTTAACACATTTAATTTGTCATTTAATTTTGTGATTTCAAATTTGCAACTTGATCCAAAAAAATCCTTCCAGGTTTAGGCTCCCCCAAATGCAAATTAAACACCCTGTGATTAAATGCAAATTGCTTATAAAATCAATTTCTCTTTGGATGTGAACTAAATCTTACAAATCTGCATTTTGATGAAAGATGTTTCAATTATTTAAAAGTAGACTAATTTAATTCTCACTGAAATAAGCAGGGGTTTGAAAATTAAAAGCAATTGCTAGGATGTTTTGAAAGTTTAAGGAACTGAGTACATTGGTTAGTACAAAATATTTTCAGATTTCCCCATGTCTTTTCCCATTTTTCCTAAGCACAAACCCATTTAAAGGATTTATAAGTTGTATTTTGATGAATTATTACCAAATCTGATTTTCTCAATACTTTCAGTTTCTCTTCTGCTTTCAAGGAATTAAGGAGTGAGACTCAGAGAGACGGAGACACAGAGAGACAAAGACTGATTTCCTAACTAGCTGTTCTCATCTTTCCCTTTAAGTTAAGGTTACTCCTGTTTTTACAGGAGTAAACATAAAAAGAGAGAATAATATAAAAAGATTTTGAAGAACTCTTACTTAGCACTTCTTTATGAAAGTACACTCATATTATAATTTAACAATGCTCTCTTAATACAAAGTTGTTTGAACCAGCTTGCCTCCACTGCCTATATTCTTAGGACTATATACGTGTTAATATCATAACTCACATGACTAAACTATATGTGCATTCTCTCAAATATTTGAGAGATTATTTTACATAAGAACATGAGAGCTGCCAGACTACTTCTGTCTCATTCATTCAACACTCACTTCTATCAGCGTGCACTCAACAAATCCTCTTGGGATCCCTCTTACACCAGTGCCAGGGATATAAGGTCAAATAATCCTGGCTCCTCTTAAATTGTTTAAAGGCTTTGTATACTGGTCTGTTTTTGATTTGAAATCTTGCAATGCTTTTCATTTAAGAATGACAAAGGACCAATTAAATTACTTAATCTTAGTCGTTTCATTATCCTTTCCACAAGGAAATTTTAAATTTAATTTCTGTTTATGGGATTCCTCTCCTCTTCTTAGCCAAACCACACATTCTTCAGATCATTATATTTTCAATATGATGTGATAATAGAAATACAACTCAATTGAAGTAAAAATGATTCAGTCATTCATTCATCAACTACTAGTTTTCTGTTAGAGGTCAGGCATTGTTCTAGGCATTGTGGATATGGAAGTAAAGAAGACAAGTAATGTCCCTGCCCTTCAGGAGTTTACATGCTATGAGGAAAGGAAGACACTACTAGTTACTTGGTCAGTAACCTCATTCTGCCTTATTTTTAACTATCAGAGCCCTGATTTAGTTCAGAGCAACAATATACCCAGTCAAATTATCTGCCTAGTCTTCCATGTGGCTAAGGATGGCAAAGTGATCCATTCTCGCCATTGAAATATAAGTCGCTAGGTAAGACTTCTTTAAAAATTTTAAAAGGCATGCTCCTTTGTCTTTTGCTCTCCACTCTTCTTCTCACCTAGAACATGAAAGTGGAAGTGGAGCAACCATCCTCTTATATGGAAATGAAAGCCACAGTCTAATAGTAATACAGCAGGAAGCTAGAAGGAAACTAGTTCCTTGATGCCAGCATGGAGACAATGCAGCACTTATTTAGAGATATATAAAAGCCCAGTTGGTCTAGCTATGGTGGTAGAGTTTCTGTCATATGAAGTCAAGGGTGATTCTAACTGACTGATGCAAGTTGGGTTCCCTGGAAGCAGACTCTGAAACTGGTTTTCATACAGGAAGTTTATTAGGGAGCACCCTTGGGACCAACTCCTATGAATTGGGCAGTGGGAAAAGTTGGTCTATCTTTGAGCTTGGGATGGCCCTTCAGACTTCTTCCAAGTTAAGTAAATGGGGCTGGGCCTTTGTTCACTTGCAATGGTCAGTCATTGCATGTGGATTGCCCTGGAAAGGGAGTATGAGTTCAGGTGAGACAGCTCTTTTCAGGTGAGTCACTTCCTAAAGAGGGCCGAAATTATTTTCATGTATGGTGTTAGAGAATGTCCTAATTTTATTTTATTTTTTTTTACATGTAGCTCTCCAGTTTTCCCAGTACCATTTATTGAAAAGACTGTCTTTCCCCCATTGTATAGTCTTGCCTCCCTTGTCATAGATTAATTGACCTTAGGTGCATGGGTTTGTCTCTGAGCTTTCTATCCTGTTCCATTGATCTATATTTCTATTTTTGTGCCAGTACCATACTGTTTTGATGACTATAGTTTTGTAGTATAGTCTGAAGTCAGGGAGCCTGATTCCTCCAGCTCTGTTTTACTTTCTCTAGATTGCTTTGGCTATTCGGGGTCTTTTCTGTCTCCATCTAAATTTTAAGATTTTTTTGTTCAAGTTCTGTGAAAAATGCCATTGATAATTTGATAGGGATTGCATTGAATCTGCAGATTGCCTTGGGTGGTATAGTCATTTTGACAATATTGATTCTTCCAATCCAAGAACATGGTATATCTTTCCATCTCTTTGTGTCATCTTCAATTTCTTTCATCAGCGTCTTATAGTTTTCAGAGTACACGTCTTTTGTCTCCTTAGGTAGGTTTATTCCTAGGTATTTTATTCTTTTTGATGCGATGGTAAATGAGGTTGTTTCGTGAATATCTCTTTCTGATCTTTCATTGTTAGCGTATAGAAATGCAACAGATTTCTGTGCATTAATTTTGTATCCTGCAACTTTACCAAATTCATTGATGAGCTCTAGTAGTTTCTGGTAGTGTCTTTAGGATTTTATGTGTATAGTACCATGTCATCTGCAAACAGTGACAGTTTAACTTCTTCTTTTCCAATTTGGATTCCTTTATTTCTTTTTCTGCTCTGATTGCCATAGTTAGGACTTCCAAAACTATGTTGAATAAAAGTGGCAAGAGTGGACATCCTTGTCTTCTTCCTGATCTTAGATGAAATGCTTTTAGCTTTTCACCATTGAGTATGATGTTAGCTGTAGGTTTGTCATATATGGCCTTTATTATGTTGAGGTATGTTCCCTCTATGCCCACTTTCTAGAGAGTTTTTATCATAAATGGGTGTTGAATTTTGTCAAAAGCTTTTTCTGCATCTATTGAGATGAATACAATGGAATATTACTCAGCCATTAAAAAGAATGCAATAATGCCACTCACAGCAACATGGATGGACCTAGAGATTGTCATACCGAGTGAAGTAAGTCAGACAGAGAAAGAGGAATATCGTATGATATCACTTATATGCAGAATCTTAAAAAAATGATACAATGAACTTATATACAAGACAGAAACAGACTCACAGACTTAGAGAACAAACTTATGGTTACCAGGGGGGAAGGGTAGGGGGGAGGGATAATTGAGGAGTTTGGGATTGACATGTACACACTGCTATATTTAAAATGGATAACCAACAAGGGCCTACTGTATAGCACAGGGAACTCTGCTCAATATTCTGTAACAACCTAATTGGGAAAAGAATTTGAAAAAGAATAGGTACATGTATATGTATAACTGAATCACTTTGTTGTACACCTGAAACTAACACAACATTGGTAATCAACTATACTCCAATATAAAATAAAAAGTTAAAAAGAAAAACAGGGCTGAAAACAGGGGGCTGCTAGCAGCACTTCCAGCAACTGGGGGAGTAAGTCCTTCATTCCTAACAGAAACTCTGAGCAGTATATAACAGCATCCACAGCTGTGCATCCTATATGGCCTTTGAATATACTTTTTAATATAAGTTCCATAAGCAGCCCCTTTGGATTCCATCAGACCTCTTTTCTTGGGAGAAACTTGTAAGCAAAAGGTTAAAGGAGTGAACTACAGCCCCCAAAATAGTTAATAGAAAAGAAGAACTGCATCTGGTCTTGAAGTTACAACTGAAGCTCAGTGAATCCATTCTCCACTATCCATTTTATATTCCCCTCACCTTCAGCTAGCACCTCTGCTGGTCTCAGTGGCTTACCTGGTAGTGTGACCCAGACCCTCATCACTGAGGGATCTGAGCTGCTGGCCACCATGTCTTCCTCAGGCCAGCACTGCTGCACATGCCTATTAACCATCAAATCAGACAGGGAACTACCAAGAGATGCACAAGTGGATCACTAAGTGACGAAAATTTTCTTCCTTTCCCCCATTATATAACAGCAGCCCTACCTTCTTATAAGGATTAGGGTCAGTTGTCCCTAATAAGATAATAACTACTTTTCATTCCTGCTGGTTCCCTGTTACATGAAGATCAAAGTGCCTAGACAACAGTCATGGCTTATTGATCGGTGGGACTATTGATGTGTCACTTGGTAGAAGTATTTCTCTTTGTGAATCAGAATCCCCAAACCCACAGAACACAGAACTGTGGAGACAGGAAGCACAGATTCCCTGAGTGGTCACTGAGAGTGATGGTAAGCAAGACCCCTCCTGCTTCTACCCACAGGTTCATGGACCCTGTATTCCAACAATGGGGACACCGTACCATATAAAGGTCTGATTTAGAGTATATATGGCCTTCTGGAAGATAATGTTTTACTGGAGAATTGGTGTTAGTTTCTGTTACTGTAAGTTGGACCCTCTCCTGCTCAAAAGAACTAAGCAGGAGAGGGATCAATAGAGTCAAAGGAAAAAGGGAGGTCTGGAGAAAAATAGGAAAAGGTGACAGAGCCAAGAAATCTCAGAAAGTAAGCCACTGTATTTTCAAACACATCACAAACAACAAAAGAGGAAGTTCTATATCTACCAAGTTGGAAAAGTTAATCTAAAGTTCAGGAAAATTAATTTCATGTAAAAATGAGCAACAGAAAAGCACTAAGCTTGAATTATACAAATTTATAAGAAAAAAAGAAAAGAAAATGCCATATATCCCTGAAAACAATGAAAGCAAGCCAGAAAGACATGTCTTCAAATAGATGGAAAACATAAACAAATATTTCAAAACAATATAAAACACATTTAGAAAATGATATAATATCTAAATGAATAGATCAGAAGAAAAACTCAGGAATGAGGAAACAGAACTCAGGAAAGAATTAAAAATTAAAGAAAAGAATTTATTTCTAAAATAAAATCTAAGCCAAAAGAAACACAGACTGAATATACAGAATAGATAATGCTTTAAGAAAAGTTGAAGATTAAAAAGAGTAAAAATTTATGATAAAAATTAAAGAATAAAGAGGCAAAAAAGCTTAGAAAGAAAATGACAAACATAGGAGGCAGGCAAAGAAGACCCAACATACATATATAAGTAGCTCTGATCAAGGAAACAGAACAAATAATAAGAAAAGAAAAAGAAGAAGAAGGAGAGGAAGAAGAAGAAAAAAAGAAAAGAAAAGAAAAAATGCTTTCCTATACTATGTAACAACAATAATAAAACTGACACTACATATTGAAAAGGCATAGTGCAATCCTAGGAAAACCCAACCCAGGATGACCAACATTAAAATATATTCTAGGGGCCTCCCTGGTGGCGCAGTGGTTGGGAGTCTGCCTGCTAATGCAGGGGACGCGGGTTTGAGCCCTGGTCTGGGAGGATCCCACATGCCACGGAGCAACTGGGCCCGTGAGCCACAACTGCTGAGCCAAAATGACTTTCAAGTATTAAAGCCTACAAACTGTGATCAAAATTCAAGAACTCATGAAATACTATTCCCATGAGTCCTTCCTTAAGAAACTGAAGAATGAGCTTCAGACAACCAACATTATAGGAAAGACATTAACATAAAGACTGGTGGTAAGCTCTGAAGAGCTAATAAATTAAACTTAACTGAGAAATAGAAGGGAAAGAGGAAAGTATGTAAAGACTACATTGCCTGACAACATAGAAATAGTACAATTGCAAAAAAATAAGACAAGCTCTTGAAAAAATTATTTTGAAAGTATTTTCATAGTTATATTGCTAAAAATACTGGTATTGTTTTTTTAAATTAATTTTTATTGGAGTATAGTTGCTTTACAATGTTGTGTTAGCTTCTACTGCACAGCAAAATGAATCAGCCATACATATACATATATCCCCTCCCTTTTGGATTTCCCTCCCATTTAGGACATCACAGTGCATTAAGTAGAGTTCCCTGTGCTATATAGTATGTTCGAAATACTGGTATTGTTCATCTTAGGTTGCTTTATTTGTGATTTGGAATAAATCAAATGAGTAATTATGTGAATTTCTAATTCTTCATATCCAGTGTTCTTGACAACCAGGATTTGTGGTGTGAATGAAGAAGAAACGAATTTCATATTGAAAAGATTAAGTAAAATCTGTAGTCTTAAATTTAGAAGCCCTGGTATCTTTTAGTGGGAAATGCTATTTTTAGATCAAAATTACTACTAGGTTGGTCATTCCTTCTAGGCCTTTCAGTGTTCAGAGCTAGAATATATACCTATTCCTGATTACACTACATAAATACCCCAGATTCTAAATGCCACTCTGGAAAGAATAAAGGAAACACAACAGTCCTGAATGCACTGAGTTTGAAAGTACTGAGAAAGTCCTGAAGTGACTCCAGATCCTGGAATTCAATTTTCTGCCATCCATGGAATAACAGTTAGAGGTAAAACTCAATTCAGTTACAGAAAAATAGAAGCATTTTCTCACACATGCAGTTGTGGTTGTGAGAGTTGCTTCAGCTATACTCCTGTTACTTCAATGACAAATAAGACAAGGTCATCAGCTGAGAGTGGGGAGGGAAAGGGTGCATGGGCTGCTGAAGCAGAAGGGAGAAGACTTGAAATAGACATCACTGAGGGGAATAATAAACATACTGGGGAAACTTAGGGTTACTGAGCAGTATTGGGTGCCTCTGGAGGTTTGTGGCTATTATTAAAGTGTTGATAGTCAACCTGGTGGAAAGGATATTTTCAACCATTTGCAGGTGAGCAGGTTGACTGAGGTTGGGGCTTAGCCTGTGAAGCACTGTATATAAGAGGAAGGAGAGAGAGGCAAGGCTGATGAGAGCTGACAATTTTGATATGTCATGTTTTAGTATGTTAGAATTGAAAAATGCAATGTAATGTTTCAAAACAAATACGAGATATGGGTGCAATCTTTCCTCATGGTTGTTCTTTCAAAATAGCCACTGCATACATTGCAGAAGTATCTTGAGCAAAGATAGAAAATAATTTTGTTCCCTCTGATTTGTAATTATAAAAAAATCCATTTCAATTTTATGTATGAATTTTCAATGTGAATTAAAGAAACAGTTTTGTAGTTTATTATGTTTATTGGGCTTAAAAATTCACTGTTTCGTTCTTAATGAATTTGATTTATTGCTAGGGAAATGTGATGAAAATAAACTTTCTCACACAGGAAAAATAAAACATAAGAATAACTACATAGTAAAGTATTGCAAGGGACTAAATGTTTGTGTCCTCCCAAAATCTACACGTTGAAGCCCTAGTCCCTGATGCTATTTGGAGGTAGGGCCTTTGGGAGGTAGTTAGGTTTAGGCAAGGTCATAAGCAAAGATAGGATTGATACCCTTAAAAGGGGATGAAGAGGCCAGAGCTTTCTCTCTTTCTCTCTCTGTCTCTCTCTCCCATGTGAGGATACAGCTAGAAGGAGCCCTCTGCAAGCCAGGAAGAGGGTTCTCACCAAGGACTCCACCATGCTGGCACCCTGATCTCAAACTTTCAGCCTCCAGAACTGTGAGAAATATATGTTTGTTGTTTAAGCCACCCAGTCTGTGGTATTTGTTATAGCAACCTGAGTTGACTAAGACAAGTTTCTAAAGTATTTTAAAATCAGGGGTACAATTTAAGCTGCAAATACATGTAAAATTCTCAGTTGCGGAATCTGCTATGCTTACATCTTGCTTGTCAAAAGAAATCAAATGTCTATAGGACACTAAAAATTGTGATCATCTTTTCTAAAAGAAAAGATTCATAAAAGATATTCATAGCATTATATAGTTTAATTATATACACTTACACAAGCATATTAAAGAAAAACACTGTTCTTCACTAGGCTAATTCTTATTTATTGTACAAGTCTCAGCTAAATGTCAGTTCCTGTGGGAATCCTTTCCTGACCCGCTGAGTTTGGGCTGGGTGTCCCTCTGCTGTGCTCCCACAACACAATGAATTTACCTCTAGTGGAGGGGTATTAGAACTGCCTGTTTCCCTGTCTCTCTTCCTACTAAATTGTAAACTTTTTGAGGATGGGGTCATGCCTTGTTCACCACGACATCCCTGGCATCTATTCCTGTCCTGCTCAAGATAGGAGCTCTGTGTCTATTTGTTGAATGAATAAATGAATCATCTCTAGCCAAGCCAGTAGCCAACTGTGTTCATTGTAAAATATACTTTGGAAAATGCAAGGGGTTCCCCTCCTTCCTATTTTTTTGAATCAAAATGAACAGGAAAAAATGTAAAAGGCCAGAGTTTTAAAAATTGCCCATGTGTTAGAAATGTTGGAAACATTAAAAAAAAATTAGAACACTAAAGCAAAACAATGAATTTTGCCAAGAAGGAAACAAGAATGGGACATTAAAATTAGCATAGCCATTCCAGAATTTGAAATGGCAAGTATCAGAGGAATTTTTGAGAAGGATAATAAAAGATTTTGTTCATATGGAACTGAAGAAGCACACACACAGTTCATATAGAGATTTTATTCAAATCATTTCATTTTATGCAAACCAGATAGTGAGCCCATTCTGGCACTTTTGTTTGTTGTTTTTGTCTAAAATCATGTGCTCTGAGAAAAACTCTGAATTGCTTTAAACATTAACAGATGCTGGATTTAAACAGTGATCAACTTCTAAACTGCTGATTTCCACGGAAAAACTAAATACATATTCTCTGTTCTGTATCAAGTTTGAAGCTATTATACTATGAAGCGGTTTCTTATGTTTGAGAAAATGTAAAATAAGTGTCATAAAAAGCAATGGTTTAATGCCTGTTTGTTTCTCCTTTGTATCTGGAGTTGGTTGACATCAACCAATTTTTGCTAAAATGTACCCAGCATGATGATAATAGCTAACAGTTATTGAGGGCTTACTATGTGCCAGGCACTGTTCTAAGGGCTGTATATGTATTAACTCATTTAAGCCTCGTAATAACGCCATGAGAGATATTATCCCACTTTTACAGTTGAGGAACCTGAGTCATATAGAGAAATTTGCTTAAGGACACAAACTAGTAGGTTTGGCATCTGGGAGTTGACCCAAAGTTGTGTAGCTTCAGAGCCTGAACACTTCTTAGTTGCAAGCAATAGCCAACTTTGTTCAACTTAGTAGAAAAGGAGTTTATTCAAAGGATAGTGGGCCACCCACAGAACTTTGGGGAATGCTGGAGAAGTAGGCATGAGGCTAGAGAGCAGGAACAATTCCTGAAACCACAGGGCAGAGCTGCCCTGGTGAGAAAACCACAGTCCTTTCGACCACCACTGACCAATGGATGTGCCATACGATAGGTACAATAAACCTTTTCCTTATTTTTGACATGAGCAGATAACTGAAGGTCTCCCTTGCTCTTTTTTTTTTTTTTTTTTTGTATAAACCAAATTAACTGTGTATCACAATTTCACCAATGTCATTCCATCTTCCACTGAGGCAGAAAATTGTACTCATCCACGCTTACTGAATAAACTGGATCATACAGACAGAGTGGAAGTGGTTCTCTATGGAGAAATATTGCTTTTGAACTAAAGAGGTGAGGGATGTGGCCTCGGGGAGCAAGGGTGTGGGAAGACTGTCAGATTCTGCTGCATTTTTAAAGACTTGGTGTATTTTCTCCATCACGTTTGGGGAGCTAGTGCACACAGCAGAGATGCATGGTTAGGTGACAAAGGCTGGTTTCAAGGCACAAGGAACCCCTAAGAGCAGGGGTCTAATCAAAGATCTGGTGCAGAGGTTAAATCTCCCTTTCTATGACATAATTAGACCTGGGATCCATACCAAGCAGGAGCCTGAAAGCCAACTGTATGCACCTCTTACCAACACCACATTAGTGACACCATGTTGGCGGCCTGAAATAGGTGGTGGGGGAGTGTTTATACCATGGATATTGACAAACCCCTCCAGAGCACCAACTGTTCAACGTTTACCCATTAGGTAGAGGTACCACTGACAGAACTGCCAGAGTGGAAGTAGAGGGGCTTCACACACGGTATTTCCATTAAACAAAACCTAATACTGGATTCCAAACCAGGATCTCTACTGTGCTTATTCACTTAACATCTGAAAAGTCATAGAGGATGAACCTGAAGCTCCTTGGGAATTTATTTTAAAATGAGTAACTAAAAGAGTGTCCCCATTGATATACTTTAACAATGCAAGTAATTAGATTTCAATGTATTGTATTTCAGAAACAATAAACTAAAAATAGATTCAGGGTCAAAGGTCTCTTTGAGAATGTTCATTTGGAGGATAGAAAACAGTAAAGAGGGCTTCCCTGGTGGCGTAGTGGTTGAGAATCTGCCTGCCAATGCAGGGGACACGGGTTCGAGCCCTGGTCTGGGAAGATCCCACATGCCGCGGAGCAACTAGGCCCGTGAGCCACAATTACTGAGCCTGCGCGTCTGGAGCCCGTGCTCCGCAACAAGAGAGGCCGCGATAGTGAGAGGCCCGCGCACCGCGATGAAGAGTGGCCCCCACTTGCCGCAACTAGAGAAAGCCCTCGCACAGAAAGGAAGACCCAACACAGCCATAAATAAATAAATCCAAAGTTTAAAAAAAAAAGAAAAAAACCAAAAAAACAGTAAAGAGACACAACTGAAAGAAAAGAATATTCACAGTAAGCAGTAACAACCAGAGCACGAAAATAAGAATGAATCAATCAACATTTCACTGATTACTGTAAAAAATGAACAAATCACAATCAGCCCAGTGCCTGCACGCCTCGCTCCCCTTATACAACCTGCATATACTCCCTCTAAGCTGCTCCTAATGAGAAGGGGCCGTTAGTCACAACCTTAGCACAGGCTGCAGGTTACCAAATGAGGTGGTGAGGAGTGTCGGGAAGAACCACAGACTTTGATGGGGTAAAGATGTCAAAATAAATTCTCTACTTTGCTGCCAAAAGTGGCACTCAAGGATCAAGCAGAGAAGCAGAGTTCAATTTCCAGTCCCTTGTGGTTTCTTTCCTGATCACCCACAGGTTAGTTAGTCTGGGTGAAAGTTACTGACCATCTGTGTCCCATCTGTAGATGTTATGACAATGCTCAGTGTGTCCAATAGTTGTGTCACGAAGCTTGAGCTGCTTTCATAACAAGCTAAGCAGACACAAGGGCAGTCATTACCCAGAAGTCACACTAAAAATGCTGTCTTATCTTAGGATTTCCAGACACACTTATATGTATAGGAGAAAATGCCATCACTCCAAACATGAAGGTCAGTGATGTGGTGTTTTTTATTGCAGGCTTCTGGACTGCCAGGGCTGATACCATCTGTGTCTGACAGAATCTTATGTAATGGCTATCTCCCTCTCTGAGGGAATGTTAGTCTGCTGGGGTTGCCATAACAAAACCCAATAGACTGGGTGGCCTAAACCACAGAAATATATTTTCTGACTGCTCTGGAGGTGAGAAGTTCAAGTTCAAGGTTCCAGCTAATTCGGTTTCTGGTGAGAGAGCGCTCTTTCTGACGCAAACAGCTGCCTCCTTGCTTTGTTCTCATGTGTGTGGAAAGATGGAGGGTCGGGGTGGGGAGAGGAAGGGAAAGAGAGAGCTCTCCTGTGTCTCTTCTTAAAAGGAAACTAATCCTATCAAATCAGGGCCCCACCCTTACAAACTCATTTGGCTGCACTTACTTCCTTAGAGACCCCATCTCCAAATACAGCCACACTGGGAATTAGGGCTTCAATACATGAATTCTGGGGGGACACAAGCATTCAGTCCCTAACAGCCATTGTCCAGACCAGTCTGAGACAGAAGATTGCTCACAATACGGGTCAAGCATTTAGCACAGCATCTCTCGTGATTGAATATTAGGCCTACTATAGATTTTTCAGCAGAGCTTTCCCTTAGAATGAGGAAAGAGACTGGAGACAGAGATTTCCTTTTCCTTTCCTGGGTAGTCAGGGCTGAGGAAAATGGGAGCAGACAATACAAATAAAGGGGTAAGGTCCAAAGGGGGGCCAGGGCAAGTCCTATATAATGATTTTTATCTAGTCCATCATTGTTAGGAGCATCCTTCCCCCCAAAAGTGAATTTTCACTCAGGCCCAGACTCCTTCTTAGGAACTTTTGGCTGGTGACAGAAACTAAGCCAGCCCTACTGTAAAGTCAGGAAGCCTCTGGCCTGGTCTATCCGAAAAGGTCAGACTACAGAATACAAAGGGGAATTTGTCATGCCGTGCAATGGTACCCTAGGCAGTGGGGCTGAGAAAGAACTCAAAGGCTTTAAAAATGATCTCCATTTTTTAAAATTAGGAATAAATTTTTTTTTTAACTAAAAAAATTTTTTAATTCCCCTTTCAGAGAAATCCTAACTCTACAACCCCAGTGATAAGTCCCCAGCCAAGTCCTTGGAGTTATCATGGAAACATGCACAGCAACTGCCATCTGAGGGATCTGGGTGTTGCTCTGGGTGTTTTCATTGGGGATCTAAGCCTGAAACCACCTCAGCTGTGCCGCATCAGCTCTTCCATTTTCTTTGAGCAGTCTGATTTTTTTTGTTGTTGTTGTTTGCTAACATGTGGGTTTTGCCCACTATCTAATTATTACCTTCCATCATTACAGAGGATGAGTCTGCACTAGCTATTGGAATGAAAGGCAATGTTTTATACTGGCATTTTAATCAGTGGAACTTACTGTCATAAAATCTCTGTAAGACAGGAATGATTTGCAAAACCTAATATTACATCTTTTGTAGAGTCTGGCATCTGAGTATAATTGACTGATTTATTAGATGCCTGTGGTTCATTGACTTTCGAGACAGGAAAAAAATTGGATTGCAGTTTCTGGCCGTTATTTTCTTCAAATCGATCATGCTGGCTCTCATAAATGTTCCCTTTACACTCATGTTCTTACTTTTGCACAAAAGGAAGTGTATTATATACAGTGTGGTATCATTGGCCTTGGAATTAGAGTCAGAGTTTTGTTTCTGGTTTTTCCTGCAGAAGCTCTTTTTTTGTTGTTGTCGCAAAGTATTTTGAAGGCGGTTTTATTCAGAGGAATTTTCCTTACAAAAGGCTGCTTATTTTCTGAGCATACATCTCTTCAGTCTAGCATTATCCCTATAAAGGGAAATTTTCTGAAAGCTACTTTGCTCAATTTACAATGATGCCAAACAAATAGACAGGCATTTATTGACAATCTTGGTACTAATGCCAAGGCAAGAATGACTTTCAGAAAATTTTTCTTTATGCTAATGTTGATAATAAGATATTTCTGGCTTGAACAGGAGTTTTACTAAATGTTAAAAGCTAAGGCCACAAAATAATTAAAAGCTACTAGCTGTCCCTGTTCTCTTACATAAAATATGATGCAACATACCAAATGAGACATATGAGTTTAGGATTATTGACTCTTTTGAGGCTTATGAATAAGTCTAGAAGTAAACAGAGTAAGGAGAAAATAGAAACAGGAAATACTTCTTAACTAATTCTATGAGGCCAACATAATCCTAATACCAAAACTAGACAAAGACATTATAAGAAAGAAAACTACAGACCAATATCTCTCACGAACACTAATATTTTGTAGAGGTACAGAAATCCTCTACAAAATATTAGCAAATTGAATCCAACAATGCATAAAATGATGTATAAACCCTGACCAACTGGAACTTATTCCAAGTATGGAAGGCTGGTTCAACATTTGAAAATCAATTAATGTAATCCATCATAACAACAAGTTAAAGAATAAAAATTATATGCTCATATCAACACATGCTGAACAAGCATTTGACAAAATCCCAATATCCTTTTATGATAAAAAAAAACCTCATCAAATTAGGAATAGAGGGGAATTTCCTCAAATTGATAAAGAACATGTACAAAAACCCTACCGCTAACATCATACTTAATGGTGAGAAAGTAGATGCTTTTCTTCTAATATGAGGAGCAAGGCAAGGATAACCACTCTCACCACTCTTATTCAGCATCATACTGAAAGTCCTAAACTAATGCAGTAAGACAAGAAAAGGAAATAAAAGGTATATAGATTGAGAAGGAAGAAATAAAACTGCCTTTGTTCACCGATAACATGATTGTCTGTGTAGAAAATCTCAAAGAATCAATAACGACAGCAAAAACCTTCTGGAACTAATAAGCAATCATAGCAAGATCGCAGCATACAAGATTAATATACAAAAGTTAATTGCTTTCTCATATACCAGCAATGAACAATTGGAATATTAAATTAAAAACACAAAACCATTTACATTAGCACCCAAAATGAAATCCTTAGGTATAAATCTAACAAAATAGGTATAATATCTACATGAGGAAATTAAAGTCCTCTGATAAAAGAAATCAAAGAAGATATAAATAGGGCTTCCCTGGTGGCATGGTGGTTGAGAGTCTGCCTGCCAATGCAGGGGACATGGGTTCGAGCCCTGGTCTGGGAGGATCCCACATGCCGCGGAGCAGCTGGGCCCGTGAGCCACAATTACTGAGCCTGCGCGTCTGGAGCCTGTGCTCCGCAACAAGAGAGGTCGCGATAGTGAGAGGCCTGCGCACCACGATGAAGAGTGGCCCCCGCTTGCCACAACTAGAGAAAGCCCGCGCGCAGAAACGAAGACCCAACATAGCCATAAATAATTAATTAATTAATTAATTTAAAAAAAAAAAGAAAGAAGAGGAGTTAATTAGTGAATTCAGGAGAAATTATACTTAAAAAAAAAAAGAAGATATAAATAAATGGCGAGATATTCCATGTGCGTGAATATAGGAAGACTTCAATATTGTCAAGATGTCAATTCTTCCAACTTGATCTATATATTCAATGCAATCCTAGTCAAAATCCCAGCAAGTTATTATTATTTTTTTAAATATTTTTAAAACATCTTTATTGGAGTATAATTGCTTTACAATGGTGTGTTAGTTTCTGCTGTATAACAAAGTGAATCAGCTATACATATACATATATCCCCATATCCCCTCCCTCTTGCGTCTCCCTCCCACCCTCCCGATCCCACCCCTCTAAGTGGACAAACCGGCTCTGAAGTTTATACAGAAAGGCAAAAGACCCAGAATAACCAACACAATATTGAAGGAAGACACAGGGGACTTATACTACCCAACTTCAAGATTTACTCTAAGGCTATAGCAATTAAGACAGTTGGCATTGGCAAAAGAATAAACAAATAGAAAAATGAAACAGAACGGAGTGCCCAGAAATAGGCCCCCACAAATAAAGTAAACTGAACTTTAACAAAGGAGCAAAGGCAAGTCAATGGAAACAAGACAGTGTTTTCAACAATTGGTGCTGGAACAACTGGACATCCACATGCAAAAAAATTAATTTAGACACAGACCTCATTCCTTTCACAAAAATCAACTCAAAACAGACCACAGAATTAAATGTAAAATGCAAAACTATAAGACTTCCAGAAGATAACAAAGGAGAAAATATATAGATGACCTTGTGTTTGACAAGGTCTTTTTAGATACAATACCAAAAGCATGATCCATGAAAGAAAAAAATTGTTAAGTTGGATTTCATTAAAATTTAAAACTTCTGCTCTGTGAAAAACATTGTTTTCAAGAGAATGAAAAGACAAGCCGCAGGCTGGGAGAAAATAATTATAAAACACATATCTGATAGGGGACTGGTATCCAAAACAAAGAACTTGTAAAACTTAACAGTAAAAAAACAAAAATCTCAATTTAAAAAATGGGCAAAAGATCTGAACAGACACATCACCAAAGAAGACAAACAGATAGCAAATAAGCATGTGAAAAGATGCACAACATCTGGGAATTCCCTTGCGGTCCGGTTGGTGGTCAGAGCTCCATACATCCACTGCAGGGGGTACAGGTTTGACCTCTGGTCAGGGCACTAAGATTCCACACAGCACGTGGCACAGCCAAAAACAAACAAACAAACAAACAAAAAACAAAAATAGATGCACGACATCATATGTCATTAGGAACTGCCAATGAAAACAACAATGAGTTATTTCTACATACCTATTAAAATGGCTAACATCCACAAAACGGACTCTACCAAATGCTGGTGAGAATGCACAGCAGCAGGAATGAACTCTCACTCATTGCTGGTGAGATGTAAACTGGTACAGCCACTTTGGAAGACAGTCTGTAGTTTCTTACAAGACTAAACATACCCTTGCCATATGATCTAGAAATTGTACTCCTTGATATTCACCTGAATGAACTGAAAACTTATGTCTGCACAAAAACCTGTATGTGAATGTTTACAGCAGCTTTATTCTTAATTGCCAAGACTTGCAAGTAACCAAGATAGCCTTCAATAGGTGAATAGATAAACTGTGGTGCATCCATACAATGGAAAGTTATTTAGCAATAAAAAACTATCAAGCCACAAAAAGACACATGAAAAAAGTTACTGGGAACATCTATATTTTGTGGTAAATTGGACCCAAAACAAAAAAGGTAAGAAAATAAGCAGCCAGAAAGAAAATAATGTATCTACTCAAAATAGAAAAAAACATAACCACAAGGTAATAAAATGAGCATTCTAAAGGGTTGTGATACAAGCAAAAGCACCAATAACACCCCAAAATCATCCTCACTGAGGTTTTGTGTACAAGTTGGGCCAAATGCCCACTCTACAGATGTCCTATAAAAGTCAACTGCAGCAGCCCCTTTCCAGGTCAGCAGCCCCTTTCCAGGTCTCTGGGTCCCTGCCCCGATCTCAGTAGAGTATTTGAGAGTGTAGAAGGCTCTGGAGCAGCCAGAGAATGTGGCAAGCCTGGATCCCCATGTATCAGTGGATGACCTAGGGCAGGTGACGACCTCTCAAAGACTGGAAACCAGAAGGCAGTCAAGCATAGATATGATGTGTAGAGGCTCTCTGCTCCCACCACGCAGATCAGATTCCAGCTCTGTCCCTTTCTGGCCATGAGACTTTGAGAATCAAATGAGAAAAATGAATTAATATATTAGGTGTTTTCTGGTTTTTACTCCAATGCCTACCAAATTGACTCTCTGCTTGGCTCATTTGGATTGTTAATGCTATTGGACAAGATGGATGACTTTTATTTTGTTTTCCTCTGCAGGGTGCTGCGCCTTATCTCTCTGTTTTTCATCGAATTCTGCTTCTGTCCCCAGCCCAGTTTCTGGGTCTTCGAATTCCAGCCAAGGTTCAGCAAGCCAATGCTGCTTATTTCCAAAGGGAGAGCAACTCCTTTGTACCTAAAACACCAATGGCAATATCGCTTCACTGAACCTGCAGGGTTAGGATAATAATTATTTAAATACCAATGGAAAAAGATAAATAGCATTCTCTATGTGGAAGTTGAAGCAAAATGAAAGTGAAACTAACTTTATTTAAACAAGTAAGAGGTTTTAGGTGGTTATCGATAGGCAATTACTTGGCTGGTCCCATAGATGATGCATATTGAACAGCCTCCTGAATCTAAGAAATACAGGGAAAAAAGGATGCTTTCTTGGACTCTGGTGCCAGTGCCACACAGCTGGGCAGCAGGCAATAGGAACAATTTTGCATCTACTTTCTCACAGCCTAGTAACTGGGCAGAATTTTATAGTCAATGGCAGTAAAAATGTGGCAACTATACATTTGAAGGCCAGAAACTGAATCACCAAAACAACCCGGGGGAAAAAACAGAGACAGAAAGATAGTAGAAATTCACCTAATAACTGAAAAAATAAGATAAAGAAGATTTTTTAAAAACACAGAGGTTTGGGAGAAGTGCAAACTTTTGGTCAAAAAGAATTAAAAAATGAATAAAGGCTTGGGGAGGAAAGCATTATGCATAACGAGTTTCCAAGGCTTCAGGAAATGAATGGGACGTACTTTAGAAGATCCAGAAATTGCACAATTGTTCTCTGGAATTAGTACAAGATTAAATTAGAGATGTAACAATAAGGGAACATCCAAGCCAGAGTAACGAATTTCTCTGTATTGGAAATAACTATTTGCTTTGTTAAGAAAAGAAAATAAAAAGAAAGAAAAGAAGAAAACCACAAGTATTCAAAAAGACATTTCATTAAAAAAAAGTATACACTTAAAGCACTAAAAACTATTCCAATATTTACTGGCATCCAATTAATTAAAATCCTAAGAGGAGAAGACGTGAGATCAGCATGCCTAATTCTGAAGAAATCACATTTATTTACTAAATTATTGTATCAGTGGGGTTTATAAACAGCAAGTCAGTAAAGTTATTATTTTAATTATGAGTTACAATGGTAGGAGATGCTGCTTTTTAATGAAAAGTTAGGTTAACAGAGTAAAAGGGTTGACCTAGAGTCTCCAAAATACTGAGTGTCAGAGTATCTGTTCATGTCAGAAGAATTTTTAACACCTAAATAATTTATTTAGGAGGAAACTTCTTGTTCAATAATCACATTTTATCAGCCTAATCCCAAAACTTCTCCCTGCATAGTGGTTCAGAGTACAGATCCTGATACCAGGCTGCCCGGACCCAAGTCCTGGCTCTGTCCCTTGTTTGCTGGGTGACCTCAGGCAAATTACTTATTCTCTGTTCCTGTTTCTTCATCTGTAACCTGAAGGTATTAATGTTACCTACACTACATGTTTGCTGTGAAGATTAAAAGAGTTAAAATAGGTAAATCCCTTAAAACAGTGAACTAGGTAGCTGGTGAGAATGTATCATGGATTTAACAATTGAAGAAGCAACTCCCCCTCTACCCACCCCTTCCAGCCAGAGTCCGTGGGTGGTACCTCTGGGGTCCAGACGACACCCTCCATGCCCTGGCAGAGTATGCAGACTTAACTGGGTGATAGATCTGCCAGGAAGTGCTCCAGAAGAAGTCAAAAGAACCTGAAAGCAAGGCTGGGAGGTGGACCCTCTCAAGCTGGCCTGCTTCTAAATAGAGGCGGGACTCAGAGGGACTGTAGCAGTATGGGAGCCAGGATGGGGGCAAGATAGCAGGGCAAGTGACTCCTGGGCCTAGAGAATGCTGACAACCCTGGGAGGCGCTCCACTGCAGCCATTTGGGTAGCAGATGCGACAAGGACACAGTTCTGCACCTCATGACCTAGAGGGTTGAGCTGCCCATCAACCAAAGGCCAACAGGCTCAGCAAAGACTGCTGAATAGCCCTTGGACCAGAGGATCCTTGCTTAAATGCACAATCTTCAGGAAACTTCCCCAACACCCAGATGTTACCAGGAGAAAGAAAGAAGGAGAGATGGGCAAGTCTCTGAGAGCCTGAACATTTGCCTCTAGAGAGACTGGGGTAAGTTTTAAATTGGAATTAGGTTCTTTTTAAATGCCAAAATCAAGTGTTTGCAACTGTCAGCAGAAATAGAGGCTTAGGGGAAAGCTGAGAACAGTCACTAAAAAAAAAAAAAGGAAAGAAAACCTGGCACTGTAGCACTTCTCACAGTGCCTGTTATCACTAAGATGATCATCATTTTGTTTGACTTGACTCCAGTCCCAGCGTTATCAATAGCATCCTTTTCACTCTCAACAGGGCTCCAATTTGGATTTGCAAGGGCACCCTAGTCATAACCCACTCGAGAGTTGTTATACAGGTTTACTAAATAACAAATAACCCTAAATATCAAAGTGGAGCTGAGCCATTGAGAAATGGGGTGCAGATTAGAGGTGAATTCTCAGAAGCAAGAGAAATGTTGAAAACAGAAAGTTGTGGTAACTCCTGGTGAGGTGCTGGAGAAGAGCGTCACCTAGCACAGAGCCCAAGGTGAGTTCAAAAAGCTAGACTAAATATTTAAAGATAAGAATTCTACGAGTAACTTCTTTTGACTGTGCTCCAGGATGCAAAGACTTACTCATGAGGTGGATAATCATCAGGTGACAGACTGATGCTTGTGGCCATAACCAGAGCCGCTGAAAGCCAACCCGGGGCCAGTCAGGAGCCAATCAGATAGGTGACTCACCTGGCCCTCGCTGCTTCTGCCCAGGGAGGGACACAAGCAAGTCCCTCGAAACTAGGAGAACCAGAAAGAGGAACCTGTGTTAGGCATGAGAAGAGGATGGAGGTCCTGGGATGGAAATTTTCAACTGGCCAGTGACTGAAAGAGTATTTGGCTTTGACTGGTTCACGTGTTGCTCCAGAGCGTGTGGACTGCTCCAACCACAATACTGAAAAGTCATCAATATTGAAAAGTCATCAATATTGCAGGAGCAGCAGTCTTAGAGAGGGTCCAGGAATCTGCACTTGGTGATTCTGACAGGACATTTGGTCTCATGCCCTCCCTTGGAGGAACACTGAATGTTGCTGGAATTGAGTTTCGAAGTCAAAAGTTAAATATCAAGGCTGGAGAGTCTCCTTTGAATGGGGGGGAAAAATCCAGCAGTCGTGTTAACATAGGCAATCTTTGTCAGCAAGGTCAGGTTAAACCAAAACAACTTAATTTTTAATGATTGCCAACAACTTTTTTCTACCTCCATTTTATATCCTTCATTCATTATCTTACTCATTACATTTATTTTGCATTGTTATGTTTCTTACATTTTATCTAATTATAAACCATATCTTAAATGATAATTATTGAGATATATTTGGCTCTTCCTGTTTATTATTTTTTTTAATCCTTTTCCAGGAAGTGAGATGAACTTTGGGATTTTTCTTCTCAGAGAAGTTTATGTTTCAAAGTCAAGTGAAAGTTGCCTGAAGACAACCTCTCTTTCTGGCTTTTGTTTTTGAAAATTAAAAAAAAAAAATATTAAGAGATTTTGACAGAGGAAAGTGAGACAGGTATCCACTTTGGGAGTGAGGGAGAAGATAAGGGACAAGAGAGAATGATTAATACAAGAAGGGAACAGTAGTTAAATTTTAACTCTTAGTGACTGAGGAAAGGTACAGAACCTCAGAGTACCATGAGTGAAAAGTCCCTAGGCACTGAGTACCCTTCCCAAGGGTGGAACTAAAACTGGAGCAATTTCCAAGGCCTATAAAGTCATCGACAACTGTAATATCAAGCACTTACAGGCCACAGAGCAGTGGAGTTTCCCAAATGTTCTGCTTTACTGTAAGATCTCAGAAGCCCTCAAAAGGTCCTGGCTAGCAGGAAGGGAAGATGGGACACAGAGAATCGAGTCCCAATAATGATTACTATTAACTTTCCTCTCAGAGTTAGATTTAACTTGATTTTTGAAAAAGTAAAGTGAATGATATATTTCATGTCTTAACACTCGGTACGGGAAGGTAGACATCTATCATGCAGAAAGAAAATTCACCAGGAATGGTACAAATAATTGAAGCGCATAAAAAACAGTCCCAGGGACTTCCCTGGTGGTGCAGTGGTTAAGAATCCACCTGCCAATGCAGGGGACATGGGTTCGAGCCCTGGTCCAGGAGGATCCCACATGCCATGGACCAACAAAGCCCATGCGCCACAACTACTGAGCCTGTGCTCTAGAGCCCGTGAGCCACAACTACTGAGCCCACGTGCCACAACTACTGAAACCCGCACGCCTAGAGCCCGTGCTCCGCAACGAGAAGCCACCGCAATGAGAAGCTCGCACACCGCAACGAAGAGTAGCCCCCGCTCGCCGCAACTAGAGAAAGTCCGCGCGCAGCAATGAAGACCCAACACAGTCAACAATAAATAAATAAATAAATACATACATACATAAAACAGTCCCAAATCTATTAACTTTTTAAATTCAGCTCTTTGAATTAGAGTTCCAAACAACTCTTGAAATTAATGAATTTAAGTTTTAGTTCTTATCATTCTATTCTCCTTCTAGAGCCATGTGTTTAGAAAGGAGGGAAGTCAAGAGTGAAACACACTAGCAACAGGACAAGACAACTGGCAGTCTGGCAAACCAACATCTAAATTATTGAGAGAAGGCTAATATTAAGATGTACTGGGGAGGAGAGGAACCAAGATGGCGGAGTAGAAGGACGTGCTCTCACTCCCTCTTGCGAGAACACCAGAATCACAACTAGCTGCTGGACAATCATCAACAGGAAGACACTGGAACTCACCAAAAAAGATACCCCACATCCAAAGACAAAGGAGAAGCCACAATGAGACGGTAAGAGGGGCGCAATCACAGTAAAATCAAATCCCATAACCTCTGGGTGGGTGACACACAGACTGGAGAACACTTATACCACAGAAGTCCACCCACTGGAGTGAAGGTTCTGAGCCCCACGTCAGGCTTCCCAACCTGGGGGTCTGGCATGGGAGGAGGAATTCCTAGAGAATCAGACTTTAAAGCCTAGTAGGAATTGATTGCAGGACTTTGACAGGACTGGGGGGAAACAGAGACTCCACTCTTGGAGGGCACACACAAAGTAGTGTGCGCATCAGGACCCAGGGGAAGGAGCAGTGACCCCAGGGGAGACTGAACCAGACCTACCTGATAGTGTTGCAGGGACCCCTGCAGAGGCGGGGGGTGGCTGTAGCTCACCATGGGGACAAGGACACTGGCAGCAGAAGTTCTGGGAAGTACTCCTTGGCGTGCGCCCTCCCAGAGTCTGTCATTAGCCCCACCAAAGAGCTCAGGTAGGCTCCACTGTTGGGTTGCCTCAGGCAAAACAACCAACAGGGAGGGAACCCAGCCCCACCCATCAACAGTCAAGCTGATTAAAGTTATACTGAGCTCTGCTCACCAGAGCAACAGTCAGCTCTACCCACCACCAGTCCCTCCCATCAGGAAACTTACACAAGCCTCATTCACCAGAGGGCAGACAGCAGAAGAAAGAAGAACTACAATCCTGCAGCCTGTGGAACAAAAACCACATACACAGAAAGATAGACAAGATGAAAAGGCAGAGGGCTATGTACCAGATGAAGGAACAAGATAAAACCCCAGAAAAACAACTAAATGAAGTGGAGATAGGCAACCTTCCAGAAAAAGAATTCAGAATAATGATAGTGAAGATGATCCAGGACCTCGGAAAAAGAATGGAGGCAAAGATCAAGGAGATGCAAGAAATGTTTAACAAAGACCTACAAGAATTAAAGAACAAACAAACAGAGATGAACAGTACACTAACTGAAATGAAAACTACACTAGAAGGAATCAATAGCAGAATAACTGAGGCAGAAGAACGGATAAGTGACCTGGAAGACGGAATGGTGGAATTCACTTCTGCAGAACAGAATAAAGAAAAAAGAATGAAAAGAAATGAAGACAGCCTAACAGACCTCTGGGACAACATTAAATGCAACAACATTTGCATTATAGGGATCCCAGAAGGAGAAGAGAGAGAGAAAGGACCAGAGAAAATATTTGAAGAGATTATAGTCGAAAACTTCCCTAACATGGGAAAGGAAATAGCCACCCAAGTCCAGGAAGCGCAGTAAGTCCCATACAGGATAAACCCAAGGAGAAGCACACCGAGACACATAGTAATCAACTTGGCAAAAATTAAAGACAAAGAAAAATTATTGAAAGCAGCAAGGGAAAAAAAACAAATAATATACAAGAGAACTCCCATAAGGTTAACAGCTGATTTCTCAGCAGAAACTCTACAAGCCAGAAGGGAGTGGCATGATGTACTTAAAGTGATGAAACAGAAGAATGTACAACCAAGATTACTCTACCTGGCAAGGATTTCATTCAGATTCGATGGAGAAATCAGAAGCTTTACAGACAAGCAAAGGCTAAGAGAATTCAGCAACACCAAACCAGCTCTACAACAAATGCTAAAGGAACTTCTCTAAGTGGGAAACACAAGAAAAGAAAAGGATCTACAAAAACAAACCCAAAACAATTAAGAAAATGGTCATAGGAACATACATATCGATAATTACCTTAAACGTGAATGGATTAAATGCTCCAACCAAAAGACACAGGCTTGCTGAATGGATACAAAAACAAGATCCATACATATGCTGTCTACAAGAGACTCACTTCAGACCTAGGGACACATACAGACTGAAAGTGAAGGGATGGAAAAAGATATTCCATGCAAATGGAAATCAAAAGAAAGCTAGAGTAGCTATACTCATATCAGATAAAAGAGACTTTAAAATAAAGAATGTTACAAGAGACAAGGAAGGACACATTGATCAAGGGATCAATCCAAGAAGAAGATATAACAATTATAAATATACATGCACCCAACATAGGAGCACCTCAGTACATAAGGCAACTGCTAACAGCTATAAAAGAGGAAATCGACAGTAACACAATAATAGTGGGGGACTTTAACACCTCACTTACACCAATAGACAGATAATCCAAAATGAAAATAAATAAGGAAACACAAGTTTTAAATGATACATTAAACAAGATGGACTTAATTGATATTTATAGGACATTCCATCCAAAAACAGCAGATTACACTTTCTTCTCAAGGCGCATGGAACATTCTCCAGGATACATCACATCTTGGGTCACAAATCAAGCTTCAGTAAATTTAAGAAAACTGAACTCATATCAAGCATCTTTTCTGACCACAACGCTATGAGATTAGATATGAATTACACGGAAAAAAACCATAAAAAACACAAACACATGGAGGATAAACAATACGTTACTAAATAACCAAGAGATCACTGAAGAAATCAAAGAGGAAATCAAAAAATACCTAGGAACAAATGACAACAAAAACATGATGATCCAAAACCTATGGGATGCAGCAAAAGCAGTTCTAAGAGGGAAATTTATACCTATACAAGCCTACCTCAAGAAACAAGAAAAATCTCAAGTAAACAATCTAACCTTACTCCTAAAGGAACTAGAGAAAGAAGAACAAACAAAACCCAGTGTTAGTACAAGGAAAGAAATCATAAAGATCAGAGCAGAAATAAATGAAATAGAAACAAAGAAAATAATAGCAAAGATCAATAAAACTAAAAGCTGGTTCTTTGAGAAGATAAACAAAATTGATAAACCATTAGCCAGACTCATCAAGAAAAAGAGGGCGAGGACTCAAATCAATAAAATTAGGAATGAAAAAGGAGAAGTTACAACAGACACCGCAGAAATACAAAGCATCCTGAGAGACTACTACAAGCAACTCTATGCCAAAAAAATGGACAACCTGGAAGAAATGAACAAATTCTTAGAAAGGTATAACCTTCCAAGACTGAACCAGGAAGAAACAGAAAATATGAACAGACCAAGCACAAGTCATGAAATTGAAACTGTGATTAAAAATCTTCCAACAAACAAAAGTCCAGGACCAGATGGCTTCACAGGTGAATTCTATCAAACATTTAGAGAAGAGCTAACACCTATCCTTCTCAAACTCTTCCAAAAAATTGCAGAGGAAGGAACACTCCCAAACTCATTCTATGAGGCCACTATCACCCTGATACCAAAACCAGACAAAGATACTACAAGAAAAGAAAATTACAGACCAATATCACTGATGAATATAGATGCAAAAATCCTCAACAAAATACTAGCAAACAGAATCCAACAACACATTAAGAGGATCATACTCCATGATCAAGTGGGATTTATCCCAGGGATGCAAGGATGCTTCAATATACACAAATCAATCAATGTGATACACCATATTAACAAACTGAAGAATAAAAACCATATGATCATCTCCATAGATGCAGAAAAAGCTTTTGACAAAATTCAACACCCATTTATGATAAAAACTCTCCAGAAAGTGGGCATAGAGGGAATTTACCTCAACATAATAAAGGCCATATATGACAAACCCACAGCAAACATCATTCTCAATGGTGAAAAACTGAAAGCATTTCCTCTAAGATCAGGAACAAGACAAGGATGTCCACTCTCACCACTATTATTCAACATAGTTTTGGAAGTCCTAGCCACGGCAATCAGAGAAGAAAAAGAAATAAAAGGAATACAAATTGGAAAGAAGAAGTAAAACTGTCACTGTTTGCAGATGACATGATACTCTATGTAGAGAATCCTAAAAATGCCACCAGAAAACTACTAGAGTTAATCAATGAATTGGGTAAAGTTGCAGGATACAAAATTAATGCACAGAAATCTCTTGCATTCCTATACACTAATGATGAAAAATCTGAAAGAGAAATTATGGAAACACTCCCATTTACCATTGCAACAAAAAGAATAAAATACCTAGGAATAAACCTACCTAGGGAAACAAAAGACCTGTATGCAGAAAACTATAAGACACTGATGAAAGAAATTAAAGATGATACCAACAGATGGAGAGATATACCATGTTCTTGGATTGGAAGAATCAATATTGTGAAAATGACTATACTACCCAAAGCAATCTACAGATTCAATGCAATACCTATCAAATTACCAATGGCACTTCTTACGGAACTAGAACAAATCATCTCAAAATTTGTATGGAGACACAAAAGACCCCGAATAGCCAAAGCAGTCTTGAGGGAAAAAAACGGAGCTGGAGGAATCAGACTCCCTGACTTCAGACTATATTACAAAGCTACAGCAATCAAGACAATACGGTACTGGTACAAAAACAGAAACATAGATCAATGGAACAAGACAGAAAGCCCAGAGATAAACCCACGCACCTATGGTCAACTAATCTATGACAAAGGAGGCAAGGATATACAATGGAGAAAAGACAGTGTCTTCAATAAGTGGTGCTGGGAAAACTGGACAGCTACATGTAAAAGAATGAAATTAGAACACTCCCTAACACCATACACAAAAATAAACTCAAAATGGATTAGTGACCTAAATGGAAGACCAGACACTATAAAATTCTTAGAGGAAAACATAGGAAGAACACTCTTTGACATAAATCACAGCAAGATCTTTTTTGATCCACCTCCTAGAGTAATGGAAATAAAAACAAAAATAAACAAATGGGACCTAATGAAACTTCAAAGCTTTTGCACAGCAAAGGAAACCATAAACAAGACCAAAAGACAACCCTCAGAATGGGAGAAAATATTCGCAAATGAATCAGCGGACAAAGGATTAATCTCCAAAATATATAAACAGCTCATGCAGCTCAATATTAAAGAAACAAACAACCCAATCCAAAAATGGGCAGAAGACCTAAATAGACGTTTCTCCAAAGAAGACATACAGATGGCCAAGAAGCACATGAAAAGCTGCTCAACATCACTAATTATTAGAGAAATGCAAATCAAAACTACAATGAGGTATCACCTCACACCAGTTAGAATGGGCATGATCATAAAATCTACAAACAACAAATGTTGGAAAGGGTGTGGAGAAAAGAGAACCCTCTTGCACTGTCGGTGGGAATGTAAATTGATACAGCCACTATGGAGAACAGTATGGAGGTTCCTTAAAAAACTAAACATAGAATTACCATATGATCCAGCAATCCCACTACTGGGCATATACCCAGAGAAAACCATAATTCAAAAAGACACATGCACCCCAATGTTCATTGCAGCACTATTTACAATAGCCAGGTCATGGAAGCAACCTAAATGCCCATCGACAGACGAATGGATACAGAAGATGTGGTACATATACACAATGGAATATTACTCAGCCATAAAAAGGAACGAAATTGAGTCATTTGTAGAGATGTGGATGGATCTAGAGACTGTCATACAGAGTGAAGTAAGTCACAAAGAGAAAAACAAATATCGTATATTAACGCATGTATGTGGAACCTAGAAAAATGGTACAGATGAACCAGTTTGCAGGGCAGAAGTTGAGACACAGATGTAGAGAACAAATGTATGGACACCAAGGGGGGAAAACCGCGGTGGGGTGGGGATGGTGGTGTGCTGAATTGGGTGATTGGGATTGACATGTATACACTGATGTGTATAAAATTGATGACTAATAAGAACCTGCAGTATAAACAAACAAACAAAACAACTAATACTAAACTTTCTTTGGGTTATTTGTATGGAAATATGTTAATATAAATGTTTCAGACATTACATGAAATTTCTAAAAATCTTATATGTTCTGGTATAATGTTATAAGTCATAATTCTAGTTATTACTTTAAAATGTATATCTCAGAAATAACTAATTTTCTTGTCAACTGCATTATTATGAACTTTCATCAAATCTTTAACCGTGGTCATTTTTAAGTCTTTTGTCAATTACAGACAGTTCTGGGTGTACTCTGATGCTTTTGCAAATATGTTCCTATAAAAGGGTTTCATCTTCAAGGAATTCATGGAAAAGACTCTGACAAGTACAAGTTTCTGGTAACTGACTGTACTGCTGAACTGAATGAATAAGCATTTTCAGAACTCTAATGGAAAACTGATGAATTCATAAAAGTGCTAACAAAAGATCAAGATGAAAAAAAAATTAATTACATGGGACTGAGTGAACTGATGAGGATGATTATAATTTTTGTGACTTTCTGTTTGAATAAAAAATAAAATCCCACAAGGACTCAGAGGCAAAAAATATACAAATCAATTTTCACTGCAAAGTAAAGGAGCTGTTACAGTGGGGGATTACTGGACTGAATGTCAATATTATGACATAGTATGAGTGTGTTTCGTGTTTGGTAATTGCAATCATTGTTGCTTTTGTTGCGGTCATCCAAAAAAAAAAAAAAAAAAGACACATGCACCCCAATGTTCATTGCAGCATTATTTACAATAGCCAGGTCATGGAAGCAACCTAAATGCCCATCGACAGTTGAATGGATAAAGAAGATGTGGTACATATACACAATGGAATATTACTCAGCCATAAAAAGGAACGAAATTGGGTCATTTGTTGAGACGTGGATGGATCTAGAGACTGTCATACAGAGTGAAGTAAGTCAGAAAGAGAAAAACAAATATCGTATATTAATGCATATATGTGTAACCTAGAAAAATGGTACAGATGAACCAGTTTTCAGGGCAGAAATTGAGACACAGATGTAGAGAACAAACGTATGGACACCAAGGGGGGAAAGCCGCGGGGGGTGGTGGTGGTGGTGTGATGAATTGGGCGATTGGGATTGACATGTATACACTGATGTGTATAAAATTGATGAGTAATAAGAACCTGCTGTATAAAAAAAAAATGTGATCAAATGTATTCTATTGGAAAGAAGCAAAAATAGACCATATTTACTGTCTAAATTATGTAATAAGTTAATGATATTTAGCCTCTATTGAGATGTATTTATTATTGCAGATTGTATTTGCTTTATCAATGTCTTTGCTTTGGTAAAAAAATAAAGATTTTATCAAATAAAAAAATAATTTTTACTCTTTTTTAGAGATATTTGCTCAGTTTCAATGGAATCTCCCCAAGTAAAAAATTATCCAGTTGAGGATTACTCTTTAGCATTAGTCACTTTCCTTACACTTACTCATCAATTTGAGATTATTGTACAGGAGAAAATTGGTTGCAAAGTTTAGAGGAAGGTTTAGGTCTTGAGAGAGAGACAAGAGTTCTTAGCAGCTGAATGTGTTTATAATAAATCATTTTTGAGAGAGTTTTTTTTAAAATAATAGGTTGTCATTAAGTTTTTTGCAAGAAAATAACACCATGATGCATCCATAAGTAAATAAACTGATTTATGCCAGAAGATCATTTCAGCTACCCTTTCAGTAATATCCACAGTGTGTAAGAACTTAAAAGGTGAATTGCTGGGGCAAAGAAAAAGATGCTTTTCCAAGCATTAGCTTAATTAATACTTCTCTGTGTACGGCAATGTGAACTATTTAGTCAGAAGCATTTTCTGAGGAAAAGGACTTTCTAACTGAGGACCCCTGACTTTGGGCAGCCAGGGTTACTCTGGAGAGCTGCTCTTTACTGAGTCTCTACTAAATCTAGGACTGTCATCATGGACCTGTTTCTGTGGGTCTGCAAAGCGTTCATCAAACCTAGCCATGAGGAGATAAACCTTGGATGTGAAGCAAGGTGAAAAGTAATTCAACTCATGGAATTCCAGACTCTGTGGGTCCTCAGAAGAGTTTTTTATTGAAGTGAAGTTGAAGATGAGCGAGCCATCTAGCCTCATGAACCCCATTTAGCCCCTGCTCTGTCAGAATAAAGTACAGAAAGTCCTCATTATCCAAGAATAATTGGTACCAGGAAAGAGCCACTTAAAAGTAAATCTGCACAATATAGGAACCAACATTTAATAGTAAATAGAAAATCAAAAAGAAAGCTTGATTAGGCTGTTATCTTGAAAATGAAGCCAAAATTATGAAAATCAGTTTTATATTACCTTAAAAATGTTAGCCTATCATTGCATGTATGTGATAATTCTTAGGCTAAAGGAAGAATTAAGTATTTTGTCCCAGCAAGGTTAAGGGGTATAAATTTGTCCCAGCAAAGTTATCTTATAGCACAGTTTGACATTCTTCACACTGGACTTTCAATGCAAACTAGAAAGGTGGTCATTTTTTTTTCCACAAATATATTCAAGGATTTCCTCATATTTTACAAGATCTTTTCTTAATCCTTTGATATTCAAGTCATTCCTTTTCAAAGCATCATCATCCTTGTCGAATGTCTCTTCTTCAGTTGTCAAGTCTTCTAACTCTGCTGGAAACTTATTTGCCAGTGGCTTTGTGAGTGAGTGAAGCCATTCTTTGCCATTCATTTCAATGACTTTATGAAATTCTATATATGGCAAGATTCGCCATTTTTCTTTTGAGTGAATTTGCCTTGTAGCATGCTAATAAAAACAAACCATCATCAATATTCAGATAACCAAAGGTTGTAAAACATGTTTTGAAACTGTTTGAGTAGGAATTCTCTTATAAATATGGTCAGTTTATTGTTAAAGATTTCCAGGTTGTGTCATCTTTTGAACCTCATAACATTAGGGATTCAGTAATGAGTGTTTAGATAATGAGAACACCCCTTTTCAACCTAGAAGCTGAGAGGAGTGTGGCTGGATGGGAAAGGACCCAGAGCGAGCCAATTGTTAAGTTTCAAAAAATAAACAGATCAATGAAACACTACGTTTAACCCCTCTATTAAAAAGAAATTGAAAAACTTTTATTTTTTCTTTCTTTCTATTTTTCATACTCTTAACAAAGGAGTTCATCAACAGGATGGAAAGGAAGCTCTTTTCTATGTTGCCATGGAAGGAGACCGTCTGTGCAATGACAAAACACATTTGACCATTCTTTGAAAGACATTGCCAGTTTTATTTTGTATAGCATACTCTGCTGACATTCCCAGTTGTGGCTATTTTACTTGAAGTAGCATTACCTTGAAAATTTTAAGAACACTGAAAGAAGTAGTCCCTAGTTAAAAATGTATAAATGTAAAATTGTTAAGGATTGTCAGATGTCAACATTTCTCTTTGACATGTATCTATAGAGAGAAAAGGTGGCTTCTGGTTTGGTAACCTCTTGGGAGTTCATTTTAGGAGGACTCATTGTTTGTATCTATAGACACACTGAGTGCAGTGGTTAAGTGCAGGGATGCTAGAGTCACTGTCTGGGTCTGGGTCCCAGATCTGCCTTTTACTAGCTGTGTGATCTTGGACAACAATGTGCAACAATGAATATCAATGTCCTAACCTACCTCTGCTCAACCTAGAAAATCATGGTTGAACAGAACATTCTAAATTACATAAACGGGCAAATATACCCTGCCAGGCTCTGCAACAGAATGTGTTTTGAGGTTGCAAACATCACTAAAACCCTTGACAGTTTTTCTCTCTCTCCCTCCCTCTCTCTCTGTCATTTCTACCTTTTCTACTAGTACTGATGTTCCTGTTTTCAGGTTGTATAGCTTCTGGTGTAATTCTTGTTTTACTGAAACAAGTGTTTACCTGCTAATGTGGGTCCCCAGCTACTACAAAGCCTCACTTTGCAGATTCCCCATATGAGTTTCACACATGCTTAGAATCATGTTTGGTCAGCTTTCAGATCATCTCCCATCTATCCACACTGATGTCTGGGTCATAGGGACAAGGCCCGGCATCCCTGTTTTGTTTCTTTAATTCTGAGTATGTCCTCTTTCTCTTCTTATCCCTCTATCCTGTCTGGATGTCTGGCAGTTTGGCCACAGCTCTGTTTCAGAGACCCCTCTTTCTTTGAAAAGAACAGATTCCATTTGGGACTTAGAATGTGTATTAGTCAAGGCACTCTGGAGAAACAGAACTAATAGGAAATATATAGATACAAATATGAAGAGACTTATTATAAGGAATTGGCTCACGGAACTGTAGCGGTTGAAAAGTCCCCACAATCTGCCATCTACAAGCTGGAGACCCAGGAAAGCCAGTGGTGTGGTTCAATCTGAATCCAAAGGCCTGAGAACCAGGGGAGCTGGTGGTATAGATTCCAGCTGGGTCTGAAGGCCTGAGAAGTAGAAGCATCAAGGGCAAGAGAAGACGGATGTCCCAGCTCAAGCAGCCAGGCAGGAAGGGCCAAACTCCTCCTTCCTCCACCTTTTTGTTCTACTCAGGCCCTCAGGGATTGGGTGATGCCCACCCACACTGGGGAAGGCAAATGCCTTACTGAGTCCACTGATACAAATGCTAATTTCATCTGGAAACACACAGTCACACCCAGAAATAATGTTTAGCCAAATCTCTGGGCATGCCATGATCCAAGGTGACACATAAAATTACCATCACAGAATGGGATGACATGCTCCCGATCAGTTCCCCACAGGAAGCACCTCATGGTGTTTAGAGACACTGAGACATGAGGAAGGCAGAGGGAATAAAGGCACCTTAGCCAGCCCCTCAGCTAGAAAACAACTCAACTGGCTCTAAGTCTATTCAATTTGCTCTGTTGTTCTCAACTAAGTGAGCATGCGTTGGTGGTTTCAGTGTATATGTGAATGGCACTTTATTCAACTTATTTTTTGCTAAATTTTATACTAAAGTTATAGGTTAGCTTTGACATAATTGCAGAATTGTTTTCTGAGCTATTCTAGGAAGCTTAATTATGGAGCCCTAAAGGAAATCAAAACGTCTTCCTGCAACTGACAAAAATCTACTTGCAATTCAAATTCTGAGAAATAATATACACTTATACCACACACACACTGCACAGGTGTACATTATAACACACAGAGTGTATCCTATAGAGACCATTATTGAAATTGGGTGCTGATAATCATGCTCCTCCTTCCTGCTGTGTTTTAACCAATTGGATACATACACACAGGCAACAGTTGGGAGGACCCAGCGTGCAGCAGAGTTAGGAGGGTGAGCTGAATCTGGCTTGCCCTTGCAACCAGTAGGCAGTGCAGCTGGAGAACCTCAGGCAGGAGGTGCCCTTCCTGTTGTGCTCACCACAGGGGAAAATGGAATGGGGAGGAGATAGACACCGGCCTGTTTTCTGATGCCGAGTTCCACTTCTGCATTGGCTTGCTTCACAGCCTGTTGGGCTCTCCCATCTTTCCAGGCAGAAAGTCACTCCTTCTTCCAAAGGGGGGAGCTGGTGAAGAGGTGGAAAGAATTCTGAAGCTTCCTTATTCAGTACATCCTGGAGATGGTGGACATACCAGTGGAGAAGAAGGAAGCTCTTATTTTATACATGAAAGTGAGTTCAAGGGGAGAAAAGTACCTTCCTTCAAGACAGATAAAGCTAAGAGGCAAATTTAGTTTTTGATATTTTATATAAACTACTGGAGAGTTGGCAAAAGTTGTAGAGAGGTGTCTTTAAAGCAATCATGGCACAATAAAACCATATCTTAGGTTTTCATTTTACATCTAGACTGAACCATTCTATTTTAAATTGGGATTTTTAAAAAAATTCTGTCCCATTTGTTATGAACCACACACACACACACACACACACACACACACACACATGAATAGACAAAGTAATGGAAGGAAATACACAAAAGCATCTCTGGGTAATTAAATTATATATGGCATTTTTTTTCATTGTTTGGTTCACCTATTTTTTTCTAAGGTTTCCAAAACATTACTTTTGTAATAGGAGAAAAAAATGTGTGTGTTTAAAGAAAGAGTGTACTCTGGAGCATCGGAGCATAATCTGACCTAATACTGGAAAGAGGAAAAAACAAAATAAACCCATCACTGTCCTGGAAAAACCTTGGAGGCAAATGAAGGGCTGGGAAGGGCAAGAAGGTTAATGCCAACAAGATTAAGCAAGAAGAGCCCTTGAAACCCAGAGAATGATGGCCGAGCATTGTCACATGTCCTCACAAGACACTCGGAAGTACATCCAAAGGCTGTGAAAGAAATTAAATCAAGTAAGAGATAACAGCTAAATTAGTTCCGAAATTTTGGTACGTTTACAAGTTGGGTTTTCATAGCCAGCAGACTTTCCACCAAAATTCTTACATCTCAATAACTTATCTAATCCTTTGTTTTCCCCTGTTAAAGACATATTTTTAATTAAAAAAAAATAGAAATATGCATTTTAAATCTTATTTTTAAGGTGTATTTTTTATTATAAAATATAGAAATGTAGAAAGAAGGAATAAATTTTCCCTAGTCTAAACACAACCATTGTTAATATTTTGATGTAATTTCTTCAGTTGAGGACATTTTCTTCCTGCACCAGCACGAGTCCACATGCCTTATGTGGTGATGGGCAGGTAAAAGGAGAGAGCATAGAAGTTTAAAGATGAAGAACAGATCAGGCAAAGCAGATTTTCTTCTGGGTAGAAGCTACTGATATTTTTCTGCCTTCAATTTAATATCATATTCATGACAAAGAGATAGTTGTCTTGGTTGGTTCTTCCATGGCTGTTCCAAAGGATGGGAACATAATGTAGTGGAAAGATAATGAGCTTAAGCTGCGGTCTCAGTCCTACCATTCCTGACTTTGTGACCTTGAGAAGTTCCCTCAGACACTCTGAGCCTTGGTTTTCTTGTCTGTAAGAAGGAATTCATAATGCCTATTTCATACGGCAACTGAGAGAACTAAATATGATAAGGCACTAAAATATTGGACACATAGTACTTCCACATATTTTTTTTAAAGATTATAAAAGAAATTTAGTATTGCTGGTAAATTCATCTTTCCACTTTAACTTCTTATGCTTAATTACGGCATTTTAAAACACTATACTTGTATTCGATATCTAAAGAAAGAATTGCTGTTCTTAACATGGCTTAGCTGCCCTTCACTAGATTACATATTTTTGGTCATGAAAAAACCCTCTCTAAAATTCTGATCTATGCAAATACAACTCCAAACATCTGGATTAGTAACAAAGGTGTCAGAAAATAGGGACTATTAAGCCAAGTTTCAGCTGCTCCTTTATTTCATGAAAAAAACCCAGCATTACTGAATTATAGTTTGAGGATGACTTCTTCTTACATGTTAACAAAATGAAGTTCCTCTTAGTAGTTGAGAGTAAAAAAGATATTACGGGTACTATAATTTATATTTATCTCCCCCTTTTAAATGTGTCCTCAAAATTGAGTGATGAATAAAGAGTATCAATAAGCCATTTAGAAAATAAAGTTGGGAAATTAAATTTTACTTTCATCTGGGATAGTTCACTTTATAAACTCGTTCCAAGGAAAAAACTCAAATACGATGAAATCAAATATCAGTTGTGAAAGCAATTATTTAGGTGTGGTTGGGCAATAAATGAAATATCCGAGCTTTAAAGAGCTTTGGTAGCTGGACTCTCTTCAGATTATCCAGAATCATTCAGAAGACACACTGTTTCTCATCATTTTCTTTATTCCTTAATTTTTAAAATTTCTGAATTACCTGTCACCAAGGAAAGTCCCAGGGGTCCTCAAAAACTAACTAATACAGAATGCTTTTTTTAAGACCTGGGGGTGAGCAGCTGTAAGTAAACACAAATGCTTAGTACAGTCAAAGATGCTGTGGCCAAATTAAAATTGTGATGAAAATTTAGAGAAATGAACCTTCATGACCTTGATATATACATGCCTTGGCTGAAACCCAAACTTTTCACAAATCCCAACGGTTACATCGCTAGTATTTATTCTACAGAGAGAAATTTTTTTAAGTTCTCCTTTCCGGGAAACATCACAACCTCCTGCCTGAGTTGATGGTAAAAGTCATTCAGCAATCTTACTAAGAGGCAGGAGCCCTGCAAAGCTGAGTCAGGAGCAGTGTAGCAGCCATGTCAGATGCTAGCGCTTGACCGGCCATGTTTATCTCTGGATCCAACCCCTGGCAGTGTCTCTACACCGATGCCTGTTATCAGTAAGTAAAAAGTTTCTTCATGTCCACAGTTTGCTTCTATAATTCTGAGGACTTTTTTAAATTGATAATTATAGTTTAATTTTATCAGAGCAGAAAAGAACTTTCCAATATAATATGAAAATTATTCACCTTTAGAAAATCCTTCCTACCATAATATATCAAATCAAACTATTTTTTTTCCAGCTTTGAGATGGTATTGACATATATCATTTGTAAGTTTAAGGCGTACAAGGTGATAATTTGACACATGTATATATTGCAAAGTGAGTACTACAATAAGGTTAGTTAACCCCTCCAACACCTCATATAGTTACCATTTTTTTGTGATGATTCACACTTAAGATCTAGTCTCTTAACAACTTTCAAGTATGTAGTACAGTATTGTTAATTACAGTCACCATGGTATATATTAGACTCCCAGAACTTATTCACCTTATAGCTGGGAGTTTGTACCCTTTGACCAACATCTCCCCACTTCCCCCACCTTCCATCCCTGGCAACCACTATTCTACTCTGTCTCTATGAGTTTGGCTTTTTTAGGTTCCATATATAAGTGATAACATACAGTAGTTGTCTCTGTCTGACTAATCTCACTTAGCACAATGCCTTCAAGATCCATTCATGTTGTTGCAAATGGCAGAATTTCCTTTTTTAGAGCTGAACAGTATTCCATTGCCCGTGTGCGTGCGTGCGTGTGTGTGTGTGTGTGTGTGTGTGTGACATTTTCTTTATCCATTCATGCACTGATGGACACTTAGGTTGTTTCTACGTCTTACCTGTTGTGCATAATGCTGCAGTGAACATGGAGGTGCAGATGTCTCTTTGACATAGCGACTTCATTTTCTGAGGACTTCTTTTACTCTTCTTTAGCCTCTACCTTGTCTGGGCCTCTAGCACTGTTTGGATCCCTGCGGGAGATGGAAAGACTATCCTTCTCCCCCTAGGATTCTCTGAGAGCTGAGGGAACAGAATCCACAAAAGAGGCCCCAGAGTTGCTATGAAGTTTATCTTCAGAGTTTAGAACATTATTGCTAATTGTCTCCCCAGGGCCATCCCTGTGCCCCTCTGGAGGTGGCAAAAGCTTGCCTCCAATATCAGAGGGCCCTGCTAGAACCTGCAGTGGTGCCAAGTGTCCAGACCGTCCATGATCCTTGAGACCTTTCTGCAGAGAATCTCATCAGAGATAGCTTCTCGTGTAGGGCTAATTGTGAGGTAGTGAACTGAATTCATTCACCCAACTACTTCTGGTAAATAGTGCCCTGAGGAATATGACACAGAGCCAAGAAGGGGAGGTCTGGGAAGGTGTGGAACACAGCCTATCCTATGAGGAGAAAACTCCGTAACCATGAAAGGAAAGGGTGACCTCCCCAGTTAAAAATCCCCTATTTCCCGGAAGAGTCTCTTCCTCCCATATTATTGGTCTTGCTCACTGGATCCCTCAGCACAGCCTTCCAGGATTTCTTCTTTTCTACACACGAGCTAAATTCCTTCAAGCCAGCAACCGTCTCCTGGGTGGCTGCCTCTTTTCTCATTTAATGTAATTCTTTCTGATGAAGATAGATTTGAGATGAAATTTTATGATGCTGCTATAATATTTTTCTTTCACTCTTCTTCACACTTGCAGTGACATTTGGGCCATTTTTGTCTCAGCATAATGCATGGGCTTGCCATCCATAATGCCAAGGGCAGCTATGAATGAAACGAGCATTAAGCACATTCGTTTTTAACGCTATTAAGGCCATCAAGCATATTAGCAGGCCCATTACTTCATTTTCCTACAGATGTTTCAGTCATAGCGCCCACTATGATCTCCAGTCATGAAGAAAATGCAAAGCCTTCCCAAGCAGAAGCTGATATAGATGTGGACAGGAGGTGAAGTTCACATGGGCCAAATTGGATCATTAATGGAACATTATGCAGGCCCCAGCCTGCCAGATGACACGGGTGAGCATGAGATGAAGGAAGGAAGATGAAGGAAGACACTAACCTGAGCCCATTTTCCACCCATCTATTTGCATACAGCTCATTAATTTGAAAACTAAAAAGGAAAAGAGAAATTAAAAATTTCAGTCTTGATCTGCCTCTCTTCTGCCCTTCAAGTGGCAGCTATAGAAGCAGAATAGCCTGAAGGTCTAGAAAAATGTAAAAGCTCCTTGATTTAAGTGTAAAAAAAAATGGACCAGCAAGATTTAAAGAAGCCAAAAGTAAAGAACCTCTAATTGAAGGAGTCATTTCAGAACAAGCCTTGGAAACACTTAGCATATTCTTTTAATTAATTAATTCTAAGGATGGTGCTGAAAATACCTACCTCACGGCAGAAGGAAAAGCCTCCAGCTTTGCCTTCTGCCTAGATTTGTTTTCTCCTTGCTGAAATGTCTAGTTTACTCATCATAGGAAAAGCGCCAGGCTCAGTAGCTTTTCGGAAACAATGTGCCCAAATGAAAAAGAGGCATTCTATAGCAAAAGTGGTGCCAGTGGAGTTGGGCAGGAATGTTTTAAAATTTTGCAAGTTACTGTTGGAAAAAGTTAAACCTAATGTAAAATTTTATACTGTAGCTTCAGGCTCAAAACTTCTGGTTCCCTGGTATTTCATGTGTAAAAGTGAGAAACACTTTCAGCTGTAGGTAACTGAAGACCTGTCCTTAACCATGATGACATTTATTGTTTACTTAAGAGGGCAGTGGTCTCGATGTTGGTACAGTAGCCCAATACTGTCATTAGGGAACCAGATGCTTTCTATATTTCCATGTTACCATTCTTAGTATGTTGGCTTCTTGTCCTCACAACTGCTGTTTCATTATCACAACATGGCTACTGAAGCACTTGGTATTACATCTATAGTCAAAGCCAAAAGATGGAGGAAAGAGCAGTCCAGCAGCTGAGGTCCCACCAAAAAGAACAGACCCTCTTCACTATATTACAAAGCCCTTAGTACAGAGACTGTGTCTATTTCATCTTTTTTATCCCCATCTTCCCTGGACAGATCTAATAAGGACACACAGTAAATGCTGAAAATGGTGGATTGAAAGAGAAAACCATGTAGAATACCCTAACCATGCTTGTCACCCGCTATTTGTCAGTAATTAATTTTTCCCTTGGGTAACTCCTAGAATGCTCTGCCCAGTGCATCCACACTCTTATCAGCCCAGGACAAAAAACCATAGAACATGCTATTTGTAAGGTGACTAGCACGGCAACTATGGATCACACAGAGTGACCTTGATGAACAGATCTTCTAAAAGGAAAGTACCTGCTAGAGCAAATTCTGTTTAAAAATAAAAATCATGAATTAACATAAAGCATAGTTGGCTTATTACCACAGCTCAGTGCTCAAGGTGATGTTCTTACTGCAGGGCATAACAAAAATATCTATTCTCAACTCAAATTGTTTTATCCTCAAAGTATTAAAAATAAACATGGCCAACCCTAAGCCAAACCATGAAAATGCACAAAAGTTATGCTCCCTTTCTCCATTTTTAGGCAGTTAGGTCAAACGATATGTACTCCTAAGTGGCTTTTGACATATACTGTCAAATTGCCTTCCGGAAAACTCTCTGTAAGCACCGATAAGAACGTCTCTAAACAGAAAAGTTGTGTATTGATCATTTACTCCTGTGTCTGATGTCCTCACTTTTCTTCAATATGCTAAATTAGGAAGAGAGATCCAGAGAAGGGCCTGACTACAGTTGATAAATACTTCTGGGGGCTTGTTGTGGTTAACTGTTATTTTTAGCTTATCCTCAGATATGGTCACTTATGCAGAAAATCCTATAGAAACTACAAAAAAGCTACTAGAAATTATGAGATTAGCAAGGTTGCAGGATACAAAGTCACTATACAAAAATCAATCATATACCCATATAGTAGCAATAACTGGAAATTGAAATTTTAAAAAACATCATTTATAAAATACTTTGGGATAAATTTGACAAAAGATGTGCAAGACCTGTACATGGAAAGCTATAAAACATCACTGAGAAAAATAAATGAAGACATAAAAAATGGGAAGATACGTCATGCACATGCACACTGGAAGACTCAATACAGTTAAGATGTCAGTTCTCCATAAATTGACCCACAGTTTCAATGCCTCTTAATCAAAATTCCAGCAGACTTTTGTAGAAATTAGTAAGCTGGCTCTAAAATGTGCATGGAAAGACACAGGATCTAGAATTGCCAAAATCTTTTGCAAAAGAAGAACAAACTTGGACTATTAACACTGCCTGATTTAAACATTCATTAAAAAAGTAAGGTAATTAACACAGTGTAGGATTGCTGTAAATATTGACATAGAGATCAATCATATGTATCAGTGGAATAAAATAGAAATTCCGTAAGTAGGCCCAAAAATCTATGGCTGATTGGATTTTAGTATACTCATAGAGTTGTACAGTGATTCTAAGTTTAGAACATGTTTTTTACCCCTGAAAGAAACCCATACACATTAGCAGTCACTCCCATTTCCTCTCTTCCCCTAGCCCCTGGCAACTAATAAATTACTTTTTTCTCTATAGATTTGATTGTTCTTGACATTTCATATAAGTAGAATCAAACAATATGTGGCCATTCGTGTCTGACTTCTTTGACTTAACATAACGTTTTCAAGGTTCATCCATGTTGTAGCGTGTATCAGTACTCTATTCCCCTTTATTGCTAAATAATATTCCATTGTACGAATATGCCACAGTTTGTTTATTCATTCATCAGTTGATGGACATGTAGGTTATCTGCACTTTTGGCTATTGTTAAAAATGTTATGAACATTCATGTACAAATTTTTGTTTTACTTTCTTGTTGCTTTATACCTTGGAATGGAATTGATAGATCATATGCTAACTCTATGCTAAAACTTCTGAGGAAATTCCAGGTGTTTTCCAAAGTTGCTGCACAATTTTACACTCATACCCACAATGACTGAGGGTCCCAATTTCTCCACATCGTCACCAACACATCTTACCATATTTTTTTTTAAATTATGGCCATCCTAACAGGTGCAAAGTGGCATCTAATTGTTTTTGATTTGCATTTCCTAATGACTAATGGCGTTGAGCATTTTTTTCTTGTGCATATTGGCCATTTGAAAAATACCTGTTATTTCTGTGCCTATTGAGGTGTTTGCCTTTTATTATAGGACTACAGCATATTATATTTGATTTTCATATATTAGATCAATCTTGAATTCCTGGGAGAAATCCCACTTGGTAATTGTGCACAGTCCTTTTCCTACGTGCTGGATTCAGTTTGATGACATTTTGCTGAGAATTTTTGCATCTGTATTAATAAGGAATAATGATCTGTAATAATTTCTTTTCTTTTCATGTCTCTATCTGGTTTTGGTATCAGGGTAATAGTGACCTCATAGAATAATTTGGAAAATATTTCTGCTTCTTCTATTTTTTGGAAGGGTTTATGAAGAATTGGTATTCATTCTTTAAATGTTTGGAAGAATTCACAGTGAAGCTATCTGAGACTGGGCTTTTCTTTATGGGAAGGTTTTAAATTATTAAATCAACCTCTTTACTTCTTAGACGTCTATTCTGATTTTCAGGTTTTTTTCTGGAGTCAGTTTCAGTAGTTTGTGTTTCTAGTTTATCCATTTCATCTGAGTTATTTAATTTGTTGCCATAAGTTGTTCTTAAAGCCTGCCTCTCCCCTTGGGCAGAAACTCTGCACCACTTCACAGGAGCTGGGGTGCAGTTAATGGCCTCCTTATCCTAGAGTGACATCCTTGCTCTACTAATGGATGCTGGAGGGGGTAGGTAGTAATCTCTGGCCTTTTTGGCTGGCCTTTTCCTTGTGGAATCTCTGCCTGACGAGCGAGCTGGAGAGGAAGCGAAGGGGACTCCACTGTTCTCAGACTGCTGGTCCTGAAATAGTGTTTCCACCCTATGAGTAGAGTCTAGGAAGGGAGCCTTAGTCCTCTAGGCCACATAAGATAGGAATGGAGCTTCTGCAGCACAGGGCTGAGAGGAGATGAGAAATACCGGCAGCCTACCCCTCCCCGGGTGAAGCTATAGCCCTGTTCTGGGACACAGGAGGGAGAGGGAACCCCTATATAGTTCTCTGCCACAGCTGCCTGAAGTAGAGGACCCAGAGCAGTGTTTCCATAAGATGCAGCTTGGCGAGGGAAGGGGGGAAGAGCCGGTCATGGCTCAGATGCCAAAGACTCTTCCTCTTATCAAGATTTAGTAGATTTTCTTGAATGAATGTTTCTTCATTTGCTGTATACACTTGGGACAATTTCCAGAAAACTTAAATGACTGTTTTTAAATATAATTTTCTTCAGTAAAATGACTGTCATACTGAGAAAAGGGACCGCTCCACTTCTCACTTCTGCATTCTGAAAATCTGCTGACGTCACCCCACTTCCCACCCAGTCAATTGATTTGATTTTTGACAAAGGTATCAAAGGAATTTGATATGGGGGGAAGATCATCTTTTCAACAAATAACACTGGAACAATTGGCTGTCCATATGCAAAAAAATTACCCTTGTTCCTTACCTCAAATCATATACAAAAATTAATTCCAAATGATTATAGACCTAAAAGGAAGAGCTACAACTATAAAGCTTTTAGAAGAAAACATAGAAGACAATCACAGTAACCTTGGGTTAGGAAATGTTTCTTAATCAGGACACTAAAAGCACAAGTATAAAAGAAAAAAAACAGACAAATTGGATTTCATAAATGTTAAAAACTCTCAGTCTTCAAAAGACACTTAAGGAAGTGAAAAGGCAAGCCACAGACTGGGAGAAAATATTTTCAAATATTTTCTAATAAAGAATTTGTATTCAAAACGTGTAAAGAACTCACACAGTACAATAATAAGACATAAAGCCCAAAAGGAAATGGGCAAAAGACTTGAACAGATATTTTACTAAATAAGATACACAGATGGCAAATAAACACATGAAAAAATGCTCTACATGCTTGGTCATTACGGAGATGTAAATCAAAACCACAATGAGGTACCACTATACACCTATTAAAATGGCTAAAATTTAAGAGACTGATTATTACCGAGTGTCAATGTGGAGGCACAACTGGAATTATCATACACTGCACGTGGAAATGTAAAATGCAACATCATCAGCAGACTGTCAGTTTCCTAAAAGCATAAACCTACTCTACCATCCTGCCATCCCAGCCCTAGGTATTTACCCAAGAGAAATGAAAGCATAAGTTCATAGAAAGACTTGTACACAACATGCATAGCTGCTTTACATGTAATAGCCCATAACTGGACAGAACTCAGATGTCCATCAACAGGTACATAAATGAACAAATTGTGAAGTAGCAATACAAAGAAGTACCATTCAGAAATAAAAAGAAATGGCCTATTGATAAACACAGATGAGTAAGTATCATAAGTATTAGGCTAAGTGAAAAGAAACCAGAAACAAGCATATATACTGTATAATTCTATTTAGATAAAATTCTTTAAATTTTAAAATTCTTTAAATTTTAAAAGGCAAAACTATGGTCATAGAAAGCATGTCAGTGATTGCAAGGTCAGGTGATGGGTGGGAGAAGTATCTGCAAAGGAGATTTCTATATCATGATTGCTGTGGTCGTGACACAACTGTATACATTTATTAAAACATGTCAGATTTCACACCTAAAACTGATGGGTTTTATTTTGTATGTATATTATACCTTAATATAGTTGATCAAAATGAATGTATACAGTATGTCATTTATATAAAATTGTAAAACACCAAAATAATACTATATATTGTTTATTAAAGTATGTGGGTGTGTATATATGTTACAAATGTAAAACGAAAAATGGGAAAAGACACCAATTTTAGGACCATGGTTACCTCTTGAAGGAGAGAGAGGAAGAAGGGATGGGTTTGGGGAACTTCATATGTACTTGTAAAGCTTTCTTCCTCCTTCCTTCCCTCTTCTTTCCTTCCTTCCTTTTTCTTTCTTTCTTTAGTAGACTTTATATTTTAGAACAGTTTTAGATTTACATAAAAATTGAGCAGGTAGCACAGAGAGTTGCTATAGAACCCTGTCCCCTTCACAGTTTCCGCTATTATTAACATCTTGCATTTCTGTTGTACCTTTGTTAGAATTAATGAAACAATACCGATACATTATTATCAACTAAAGTCCATAATTTACATTAAGGTTCACTTTTTGCATTGTACAGTTCTATGACTTTTGACAAATAGTGTCATGTATCCATTATTAGAGTATTATACAGAACACTCTCCTAGTTTGCCCTAAAAACCCCTGTGCTTCACGTATTCATCCCTTCCACCCATCCCCCAAAGCTGTGACAACCCCTGATCCTTTTACTCTCTCTATAGGTGGTCTTTTCCAGAATGTCATACAGTTGGAATCATATAGTATGGAGTCTTCTTTCAGACTGGCTTCTTTGACGGAGCAATATGCACGTAAGTCTCCCTCATTTGGGGGTGGGGTGGGGGATGATAGCACATTAATTTTTATTATCAAATAATATTTCATTGTCTGGATGTACCACAGTTTGTATATCCACTTGCCTGTTGAAGGATATCTTGGTTGTGTCTAGTTTTTGGTGATTATGAATAAAGTTGCTATAAGCATGCATATGCAGATTTTTGTGAAGACGTATAAGTTTTCAACTCAATTGCATAAACAGCTAAGAGCATGACTGCTGCCTTGTATAGTAAGACTACGTTTGGCTTTGTAAGAAGCTGCCAAACTGTCTTCCAAAGTGGCTGTACCAGTTTGCATTCCCACCAGCTGTGAATGAGAGTTCCTGTTGCTCTGCATCTTTGTCAGCATTTGGTATTGCCAGTGTTTTGGATTTTTGCCATTCTAAGTGGTATCTCGTTGTTTGAACGTGCAATCCTCTGATGAAAAATGATGGTAAATATCTTTTCATATGTGTTTTTACCATCTGTATACCTTCTAGGGTGAAGGGTCCGTTCAGATTTTTTGCCCATTTTTAAATTGGGTTGTTTCTTTCCTTATTATTGATTTTCCAGAGTTGTATATTTTAGATACAAGTCCTTTGTCAGATACATATCTTGTAACTATTTTCTCCCAGTGTGTGGCTTTTATCTTCATTCTCTTTACAGTGTCTTTCACAGAGTAGAAATTTTTAACTTTAATAAAGTACAACTAATCAATTTTTTCTTTCATGCATCACACTTTTGGTGGTGTACATAAAAACTCATCACCAAATCCAAGGTCATCTAGATTTTTCTCCTATGTTATCTTCTAGAAGTTTTATAGTTTTCACATTTTACATTTAGGTCTGTGTTGGATTGGATTTGCTAACATTGTGTTGAGTATTTTTTCATCCGTGTCCATGAGAGATATTGGTCTGTTGTTTTCCTGTCTCGTGATGTTTTACATGGCGTTGGCATTAGGGTAATGCTGGCGTCATCAAATGAGTCTCCATCTCTCTGCTTACAGTACTCATCAGTTCTTGCATGTTGTCTACTTTTTCCATTAGAGCCCTTAACATATTAGTCATATTTATTTAAAATTAGATATCTGATAATTTTAAAATCTGTGACATAGCTGAGTCTGGTTTTGATGCTTGCTTTCTCTTTTCAGACTATGTTTTTTCTTGCCTTTGAACATGCCTTGTAATCTTTTGTTGAAAGTCAGACATGATGTATTGGGTAACAGGAACTAAGGCAATTAGGCTTTTAGTGTGAGGTTTTATGTTAATCTGTTTTCTGTAGCTGTTGGTGCCAGGGACTTCAGTTTCCTCTAGCTCCCTTGTTTGTTTCTCTTTCCTGTTGTCTTTGAATTTCCCTATGACCTCCTTCTTAAATAGAGTCTGTGCCTTACAGCTCCTTCATTGTAATCCAGCATTATTATACTGGAGCCCTGTTGATGTGGTTAAGATGCTGGGGAAGGGAAGTATTCCACAATCCTATGATTAGATATCAATCTCTCAGTACCTAGAGTCCCTGCACTTTGACCTTGAGAAGTGTTTCTTAGGCAGTTTTTCTCCCCTTATGAGACAGAAGAAAGTTAGAGGGGCCTAGAGTTGTCTAACTGCCCTTTCCCCAGGTCAGATAAAGCTTGGTAAAGTAGTTTGCCCTAGAGGACAGGTCTTTGTCATGGAGAACACTCTATATGTATTTCAAAATGATTACTTTTTCTCCAGGCATAATTCAGAACGTTACTTTCCCCCTCCTCCTTGCTGAAACAGGAAAGGAGTTTTCTCTGATCTTCACTGGGAGATCCTAGTGCGACTCCTGGAGGTAAACCCACAAAAGTGCGACATCTCCTCCAGACTGAACCCCCAGGAGTTTTTAACTCTCAAGCTAGTCCACACTTCAGCCTCCAGCAACTTGTCAAAATTACCATTTTAAGTGTTCCTAACAGTTACTGGCTCTAACAGCTTCTGCTCCCAATAAGCTGATTCTGGCTGTGATTTTCTTTATTTGCCTGTCTCTCCAGTTTGGTGGAGGCAGTATGCCCTGTGACCTCAGTTCTCTGATGCATCTAAGAAACGTCATTGATTATCACTTTGTTCAGCTTTTTTCTTGTTGTGAGAATGGGAGCTATGACTTCCAAGCTCTTTACATATTGGAAATGAAACCAAAAGTCTCTCTTCTTCTCTCTCTCTGTCTCTCTCTCTCCCTTTCCTTCTTCCCTCTCTCCCTCCCTCCCTCCCTCCCTCCCTCCCTTCCTTCCGATGAAATATGGCAAAATGTTAATATCTGTTTAATCTCAGTGATTCGTATTCCTTTAAATTCGGGTTAGAGGTGATGGTGCTGGCCTTCCTTAAGGAGACAATCCTGTTCATTAGAGTGAATTTACATTCCTGCCTCACTTTGCAGTCATTAAAATAAAATGGGGGCTTCCCTGGTGGCGCAGTGGTTGAGAATCCGCCTGCCAATGCAGGGGACACGGGTTCGAGCCCTGGTCTGGGAAGATCCCACATGCCGCGGAGCAACTAGGCCCGTGAGCCACAATTACTGAGCCTGCGCGTCTGGAGCCTGTGCTCCGCAACAAGAGAGGCCACGATAGTGAGAGGCCCGCGCATCGCGATAAAGAGTGGCCCCCGCTTGCCGCAACTAGAGAAAGCCCTAGCACAGAAACGAAGACCCAACACAGCCATAAATAAATAAATAAATAAATAAATAAATAAATAAATAAATAAATAAATAAATAAATAAATAAATAAATAAATAAATAAAATGGGCTTAAGTTTCTACAAAAAGATTCACAGTCAAATCAGCAAGAAAGCACACAGCCCTCCAAAGTTCATTACTCATCCTTTGGCACATTGAAAAGGCATTTTAAAGCATTTCAACAGCTACACTGAAGTGTGTTCTGGATGAGAAGGTATTGTTTTGAAAGCCCTTCCCTGTGCATCCTATTCACCTGCCTTCCCTCCAGGCAGCAGTAAGGTTGATGAGAGTTTTCAATGAGTTAGACTGGTAGGAAAAGATGACTACTCATGTCCACGTGGGGTTTAAATTGAAGCACCTTATTAAACCAACACACTGGGATTTTTAAGTTAATTAAGATTTCTATTATCGCTTTTAGCCATCATTACAGTAATGGCAACAATAACTACAGTTGACCCTTAAACAACACTGGCTTGAGCTGCACGGGTCCACTTATATGTGGAATTTTTTTTCAATGAATATAGTACTTCATTTTACAGATCTTTAAATGACCTGAGCGTGGGGGAAAGCTTGTGTTCTATTAGAGATCACAACATGTGGAATCAAAAGAACTAGGGTTTGAATCCTACTCTAGCCAAACTGTTTCAGCTTCCTGCCCTTGGATGAGTCATTTATCAATTCCTTTGGGTTTTTTGTTGCTTTTTTTTTTAAGTGAATAAGTGAATAGTGGTTTTTTTTTTTAATTAATTTATTTTATTTTTGGCTGCACTGGGTCTTTGTTGTTACACCCGGGCTTTTCTCTAGTTGAGGCGAGTGGGGGCCACTCTTCACCGTGGTGCTCGGGCTTGTCATTGCGGTGGCCTCTCCCGTTGTGGAGCACCGGCTCCAGGCTTGCGGGCTCTAGAGCGCAGGCCCAGCAGCTGTGGCGCATGGACCCAGTTGCTCCGCAGCATGTGTGATCTTCCCGGACAAGGGCTCGAACCCGCGTCCCCTGCATTGGCAGGTGGACTCCCAACCACTACGCCACCAGGGAAGCCTGATTCCTTTGTTTTTTGACACGGAGATAGCAGTACATGATTTTCGACTGTACCCTGGGTTGGGGGAATAGGTGACCCTAACCCTCACATTGTTCAACGGTCAACTGTACTTTTTAGTCTGTTCAGCACGTAATTCCAATAATGTCTGGTTTTATGTATAAATGGTTTAACACACCCATTATTAAAATTTTTATTTTCTCTTACTCATAAGATAAAGTTTGTTTTATCAGAGATTTATATCTTGCTTGGATAATGTTGACTTACTTCACATTCATGGTATTTGTTTTTCCTTCACATAGGACACACCAAATGGTTTGGCATGAGTCTAGATGTCCCTGGTATACTATTACCTACAAGCTACAGCTACTTCTGGATGTTAGATTTCTCTCCCCACAGTGGCCATATTTTGCCATATGCCCTTCTGCTGGAGGTGGGGTAGGGGTTGGTGCTTACATTAGTTTGCTAGGGCTACCATAGCAAAATACCACAGACTGGGTGGCTTAAACAACAGAAATTTATTTTCTCACAATTCTGGAGGCTAGAAGTCCTAGGTGGCTATCTTCTCCCTGCTTCTCCACATGGTTTTCCCTCTGTGTGCATCTGTGTCCTAATCTCTTCTTCTAAGCACACCAGTCATATTGGATTAGGGCCTACCTTAATGACCTCATTTTAACTTAATTGTCTCCGTAAAGACCTTATCTCCTGTGGTGTATGCGCACACACACACACACACACACACAATGGAATACTACTCAGCCATAGAAAAGAATGAAATTTTGCCATTTGCAGTAACATGGATGGACTTGGAGGGTATTATGTTTAGAAATAAGTCCGAGAAAGAAAGATACTGTATGGTATCACTTATATGTGGAATCTAAAAAATACAACAAACTAGTGAATATAACAAAAAAGACGCAGACTCACAGATATAGACAACAGACTAGTGGTTACCAGTGGGGAGACAGAAGGGGGGGAGCGACTATTTGGGGTGGAGGATTAGGAAGTAAAAACTATTGATATTATATATAAAATGTGCAGCACGGGGAATATAGCCAGTACTTTGTAGTGGCTATAGATGGAGTATAACTTTTGGAGACTGTGAATCACTATATCGTACATCTGTAACTTATTTAGTGTTATGCATCAACTACACTTCAATTTAAAAAAGAAAAAATAAAGAAAGACCCTGTCTCCAAATGCAGTCTCGTTCTGAGGCACTGGGGGTTAGGACTGCAGCATATGAATCTGGGGGGACACAATAACATTGCTGGAGGGCCGGGAGAGAAAGATCACTTCTTTTAATGCTCACTGTATTTGAGGCGCTTTATACACGTTATTTCATCCTCACAAGATCTCATGAGGTAGGGGGTATTATTACTGATTTACGGATGAGGAGACTGAGATATAAACCGGGCAGTTAGGAAGTGGCAGAGCCAAGATGAACACCTGACTCTGTCTGGCTTCACAGTCCCTGTTCTGTCCACCACTTCACATGACTTATCTCTGCTGTAGTCTGACACTCTCTCCTCCTCTGTGTCTTGCCCCTTTTGGCCCCCTCTACTAAGTGACTTGTACTCTTGGTACCACTGCGCACTCCCCAGCCCAAATTATCAATCAACACACTTGGAGAAATAAAGATAGCTTGTTATCAGAACGGGTAACAGGCTCTTGTCCTCGACTAACCCAAAGTCTCAGCCCTTCCTCACAAGCTCTATGTCAGCTTAATAACACACTTAATAACTCGAGCAGGGCATTCGTTCAGTCAGTTTCCTTTGATGTCTCGTCCCAGCTTGGGATGCTCTAGGCATCACTTAAAGAAAACCAGTGCTCAGGGATCTGGTACCATGGTCTGAGGCAGTTGCGGTAGGAATGCCTGTTATCCCCAGGCACCGTGTCCTAGAAATATCTCTTCTGAGTTTAGCACATTCCTTGCAACTAGGACTCATGGCAAAATAATCCTTTAGTACAGGTCTATCACACGCCAAACACGTTGATGAAACGTTTGCATTGCTACTTTTGAAACCTACAAATAGGACGGGGCTTGAATGTAGGCAGAGGAGACAGCTGCCTCTGGGATGATTTCAGGAACCCCAGGAAAATGTGCTTGGTCAAAGTACTTTGTCTCCCACTGGATACTGCTTTTGTGTTTTGTGGGGTTGTTTTTCTTGTTGACTGCCTAAATTTTCCACTCTATTATTGGGAGCTAAATTATTTTTGTATTATTGAGCAATTAAATCAGATTCTATTTACAGCTCTCAGACTAAGTGCTAAGCAATTGCTTCCTCAGAATTTCCCCACTCGCAAATGAGTTAGGTTGATTTGCGAGGGGTTCAGAGCTAATTCAACCATTTGATTAGTACCGATGCTGACACAAAGCAAAAAGAGAGTCATTGGACTTCAGCCTTCAGCTCTGCACACAAACACAAACACAGACATATCATTTCACATCTCTTTACGCAGGCAGTCCTCCCAGGCTGATCTGCTTCAATTCAAGGAGACGTTCTTAGTATTTGTACTAATGGGTAAATATTACTCTATAAAACTTGGCTATTTGCCTCTACACAGAATAAATTATAAATATAGACAAAAATTATCAGAACTAGAAAGGGATTTAGAGATAATTTATTTCAGTCCCCTGACTTTTATGGTGGAGAAAACCCAGGGTTAGTACGCTTAAGAGACTCATCCAGGGCTTCACAATTAGTTAATGACAGAACTAGACATTATCTCTGAGTCCTGGCCTCTCCCTACAACACTATTTTCTACTATACCCTGAATATGTATGTAAGTTCATACATATGGTTGTTATAAAGTGTCTCTACCGCCTCCAAAATTGGATTTTAAAAAAACGTTCTTTTTTAAGACTAAAAATAAGTCAGGAAAAAGCTATGTCTTAGTCTTTAAAGACATTCAGATAACTAAGTTATTACTTCTGCCAGCTTTTAAAAAAGAGGAACTGTGATATTTAAAATAGCATACTAAAATATCGTCTATTTCCTAAGTTTTATTCCAATTTACGGTAAATATTTTTAAACCTCTATGTGTAGTTCCTATACTTCTATGATGTAGCTCTGAGGTTAAACTGACAGCCAAAAAAGAAAATACTAGGCAATAAATGCAGTGCCAAAATCCAGGCCATTTATAGAAAACACCCTAAAATGTTCTGAGGAGACACTGTCAAGTATTACGGCCCTAAAGTGCGATCTGTTTTGGTCCACGGGCTCACACTGACACAGATGATGCAGGTGCTTTTCTGCCAGGTTGACTTAACCTTCAGATAGTCTACAACATTCTTGGGAACAGGTGCTCATTAGGATGCAAAGGAGTTTTCTCCTTTTTCTCCTCATCCACAGATGCTGCCGTCTGTGGTCTTCCTCATCACATTTGGAAATGAGCACTCACTCCCTTGTACTTTATGGTAGCTGTTATCTGTGACTCCCTGACCCTAGTGATCACACAGACTGACTGGTACCATTCTTATTTATGTCCCTGCCCTAGCTGTCTTATTCGATCTTTAGATGATCATTTTTGGATGTCTGTGCCCATTACAGGACCCAGGACAGAATCTACATGCAATATGTGGCTCAGAAATATTTTCTGAATAAATAAATGGCTAAGTGCATGCTGCTGCCTATGATGAAAAATCACATCCGGTACAAACCAGTTGCAAAAGAAAATACAATATATTTAATGTGTTTAAGATTTAAAAGTTTAGTATGAAAGGAAATGTTATTTCTTATAAATGTGTATGAATGTCCATTATTCTTATTCATCACACTTTTCTGTCCAGTTGGTGGATTTATCTGTTGCTTTTGGATCTTGGCTTGTATAAGTGAAAATAATTTATGCTGAAGATGTCCATGGGAATGGCTAAAATAGTCATGCTTCTATTGTAGGAAGAGAACCTTAGAATAGTCCAAGCTTCTGAATTTACAGGTAAGGCAATCAAGGCCTGGTAAATTATATTTGTTCAAGGCCAAAAAGCAAGGTAATGACAGACATCGATATTTGTGATAGATATCCAATAGGGATTTTGAAAACATATTTGTGACCTGTAAAATGGTGTGCACCTGCCCACACCTCTTTTTGGCCTGTAGGCTAAAATTAACTTGCAGAAAATAATTCAAATTACAACTGGAAGAGTTAAAGATCCCACATGAATGTACCATTAACCTTGTGAAGAGAATGTTCTACTACTAAAGGGGTTTAAATATTGACATGGATTATTAAGGTTGGGGAAGAAGGACAACACAGAGGGGCAGGCCTGATATTCTAATTTCTCGTGATGCTGTAGATTTTTTTTTTTAAGTAAAAATGAAAAGGGTGGACAGGTTGTCATTACAGGCAATGCCAATTTTAAAAGTTTATCACTTGGAAAAAAGCGAGTCTTAAAGAATGAAAAAAGACAAATTTTGAAAGACTGAACAGTGAATGGATAAAAGTCTTTCCTACATGTATATACAACAAACATTAATTTAATTATTTTAATCAAACTTTTAAATAGAAGATGACTGCAAAACACAAACACTAGTTTTTATTTAGTTAGGTGGTGAGACCAAGTAAGGTTTTGGTTTTAAAAACTTCAAACCCAGCTTCCTACATTAGTGGAATTTTCATCACAGTTGACTTACTTTTCTATCGTCTCTCACCACGATGGGCTAGTGGCTCTTTTCTTCCCAGTTGATCTATTCCTTTTCTTACCTCTGCTCTTCCCTTGAGTGAAGTGCCTCCCTCCCTGGGATGCCTGATAAAGCCTATTCATCCTTCAAGTCCAACTCAAATGTTCTCTCCCAGTGGGGAATTTACTCTAATCCTCCTTGTTAGAATTACACACTCCCTTCATTATACTTTCATAGATTTCTTTTACTCATGATTGGCTTTTGTCTAGAGCCCAAGTTCCCCAATATTATAGGGCCCTCACCAGCTCATATCACTCACTCTGAACTTGGTCATCGCCCTAGACGTTAAGTCCTGACTCTGGGCTTCCAACCTCAATTGCTTCCTACCTTCTCCTTTTCCTCCTTCCCAAATTTTTGCACTGTACACTCTGGAAGCCATACTGCAGTAGCTTTGAAGATATTTTGATCACAAACCAGCAAAATACTAAATCTTTTTCTTTGATATAACTCAGAAACCACATAGAATATATACACAGTTTATTTTAAAATGTGCAATGCATTCTACTGTCTTTTTTAAATAAATAACACTGTTGTGAGGCAATTGCACACCCACATGCAAAAAAAAAAAAATGAAGTTATATCCTTACCTCATACCATACACAACATTTAACTCAAAATGAATCAGAGACCTAAATATAACAGCTAAAACTATAATACTTCTTGAAGAGAATATAAATCTTTGTGACCTTGGGTTGGAAGGAGTTCTTAGATAGAAGACCAAAAGCAAAATCCATAAAAGAAACATTAAGAAATCGGATTTCATTAAAAACTTCTGTGCTTCTAATGTGATACCATTAAGAAAATGAAAAGACAAGCTACAGGCTAGAAGAAAGTGTTTGCTAATCTTGTATCTAGTAAGGAAATATATCCAGGACTCTCATAATTCAATAATAAGAGGATAACCCAGTTACAAAATGCACAAAAGATATGAAGACATATGAATGGTTAATAAGCTCATTGTGTACTCAACCACATTAGTCATTAGGGAAATTAGAACCACAATGAGATACCAATACACCCACTAGAAGAGTTATAGTCAGAAGGACTAACACTACCAGTTGGAGAGTGTGCAGCCACTGAAACACTCACGCATTGCTGCTGGGATGTAAAATGGTGCAGCCGCTTTGAAAAATAATTTCGCAGTTTCTAAAAAGTTAAACATGAACTTTTCAGATGACACAGCAATTCCACTCCTAGGGATATATCCAAGAGAGATGAAGACATGTCCACCCAAAGACTTATACACAAATGTTCATAGCAGCATTATTCATATTAGCCCCAAACTGGAAACTGTCCAAATGTCCATCAACTGGTGAATGGGTAACACAATGTATCCATACAACGGACCATTCAGCAATAAAAGGAACAAACTGTTGATACCTATTCAACATGGATGAACCTCAAAAATGCTATGCTAAGGGAAATAAGCTAGACACAAAAGACTGCATATTCTATGATTCCATTTATATGAAACGTCCAAAAAAGGCAAATATAAGGAGACAGAAAGCAGATCAATGGTTGCCTAGGGCTGAGGATGGAAGCAGAGATGAACTTCAAACAACACAAGGAAACCTGCTAGGTGTTAAAAATGTTCTACTGTTGGATTGTGGTGATGGCTTTACAACCACAGTTGACCACTGAACGGCGCAAGGGTCAGGGATGCTGACCCCCTGGGCAATTTAAAATCCATGTATACCTTTTGACTCCCCCCAGACTTAATTACTAATAGCCTACTGTTGACCAGAAGCCTTACCAATAATATAAACAGTCAATTAACACACATTTCGAATGTTATATGTATTATACACTGTATTCTTACAAAAAGCAAGCTAGAGAAAAGAAGATGTTATTAAGAAAATCATAAGGAAGAGGAAGCACAATTACAGTACTATACTATACTTATCTATACCATAAGTTTACATCATCTGTTTACAAGATGAATCATCTGTCAGTACCTACATCGGTATTGTCTTATATGATACAAAACACTGTAGATGTTATGTGTATTACTAACACTAGACATCAAAAATGAAAAGATAATGTGAAAAAGAAATTCATATTTATTTACAGGTATAACAATTCATGCATTGATAACAAAGAAGCAGCAATATGATTGCTTTATGGTCGCCTAGTGTAATCAATACAATTGCTTCACAGTAGCCTAGCATATAGACTAATGAATGAATCGTTATAAAAAACTTTATGTCATACAATATTACAGTCATATTCATAATACAGTATTGGAAACACTGTTACATTTTTTAAAAATCCACTTACCTGTGATAATAGGCTCCAATTACAGGAGAGAGAGGCATACTGTACAGTAATATAATTCTTTGAAAGCAAAGTTAAAAATAGTTAAAAAAAAAAAACCCTAACACATTATTAATTTTAGATTAAATATCACTCACTCACCTTACATGCATGTAAGGATAGGCTAGTATCTACATACATTTTATGCATTCATGGCATACATTTTTCCTTAATTTTTTTGATATTTCTAGGCTACGTGGTTCATCTGCAAGTTTTTTCGAATTGTTGCAAGTCTCCAAAAAATTTTCCAATATGTTTATTGAAAGAAATCTGTGTATAAGTGGACCTGCGCAGTTCGAACCTCTGTTGTTCAACGGTCAACTGTATAAATTGAAAATCACTGAATTGTACACCTACAATAGGTGAATGCTATGGTGTGTAAATTATACTTCAAAAAAGCTGCTTTTAAAAGTAAAAACAGGACTTCCCTGGTGGCACAGTGGTTAAGAATCCGCCTGCCAATGCAGGGGACACGGGTCCCCGGTCCGGGAAGATCCCACATGCCGCAGAGCAACTAAGCTCGTGTGCCACAACTACTGAGCCCGCATGCCACAACTACTGAAGCCCGCGTGCCTAGAGCCTATGCTCTTTCACAAGAGAAGCCACCACAATGAGAAGTCCACGCACCGCAACAAAGAGGAGCCCCTGCTCGCCGCAACTAGAGAAAGCCCACATGCACCAACAAAGACCCAATGCAATCAAAAATTAATTAATTAATTAATTATCTTAAGAAAGTAAAAGTAATGGTAGTCAAAATCCACTAAATTGATTTCTTGACCCACTGATGGGTCATGATCCATTGTGGAAAACATTGCCGTATTGTATACTAAGCAAACTCCCCTAGATCCTTAAATTCTCCCTGAAAGTCCTCTCCACTTCTTGCCTTAAGTGAAACCAGAACATCAGTATTATTTCCCAGTGTTATGTCCAGATTTCCTCCCAAACATGGGCTCACACCCATCTTCTGCGGAGTCCCAGTCTGGGGTTTTCCCCTTCCCTACCCCTTCCTTGCATCTCATCAATGCCCAAGTTCTCCAACAGTACTTCCTCAGACATGTTCACTTCCCTCCGTTTCTACTCCTCTGCCTTAGTTCAGGCCACTATCATCTCTTGCCTTGATCATTGAAACAACTGCCATTGGTTGCTTTGACTCTAATCTTGCCACTTTAGAATAGACAGGCCCTTCTAAAACACAATCTTGTCAAGCTAGTGCCTGCTTAAACATTTTAATGGCTTCCAGTGCCCATAGGATGAAGTCTAAACTTCCTAACAAGGCAAGCAGAGTGTCTAGCTGACAACAGATGATCAGTAAAATCTGTTGAAAGAGAGAATGAATGCATGTCATGGCTCTAATTTTTTATTTAATCTCATTATATCTATTTGTATGTATGCCTGTCTCCCCTAAAAACTGAACACTCCCCTGAGACACAGATTTATGTGTTCATATTCCTTTGTCTTCTCTAGCCCTCAGCACAATGCACTTCACACTGCAGGAATCTGATTGCATTTGTCAGTGAAGGAGTGAAAGAGGGCTTTTCAAAGAACAGTATTAGAGCCCAAGAGTTTCTGGTTCCCCAGAACATTCTTGGTTTTGGTTTAACCTGCATAGAAAACAAGAGGCTCCTGGTACAATATGCAAACTCACCAAATGTTCTACATTCCTGAAATCTGCCTGAGGACTCATCATTCAGACACTGTTTTGACTTCAGAGAGTTGATTAGTTCGGTTCTGGACTCCAGTCAGCAGCCTCTTCTTGCCGAACGCCCCTAGAATCTTCCAAAGAGAAGGAAGAACACATTTAATGTTTATGTTGAACATAAGAGATTTGAAGGATACTATTCACGTGTGTGATAATAGTTTCTATCCCAAATGTCTCTAGAAAGGCTCAGTCCATCTCATTATCAAGTCTGGTGAAGTGACAAATATGCTCTACGGGTAGTACAGGAAAGCATCTCACTGGTAATACAGGAAAGCATCTCACTGTCCTTTCCTTTTCACCAACTTGAAAATAAACTCTGTCAAACTCTGTCAAAGTGCACCTTCTTGGTTCGCTGCTAAAACAAAGCTGGGCATCTTCATGAATTACTTGGCATCCTGTGTCTAAAAAGGTCATTTTCATTTGATTCAAAAAAATCTGCTGCATTTTTCAGAAGAGTTGGCATTTTTCAAAAGTTGGATAACTATTTTTTTTACCCAAAGCTCTTATCAAAAGAAAAATTACTATTGCATTCAGCCAAATTAAGGCTGCCTTCTGTTATAAAAGAAGAGCATTCTTTTAAAGGACTTTACATGTGGCCATTTTGACACTTATCTTGGTCTTCAAAATAATAGATTTAATTAGATCATGCTCTTCAGAAAGATAAAGAATAAAACAAAATAGCCAGGACTCATAGAACAAAGAGCTTCATTGAAGTGACTTCTCAGAAGGAATCATTTTTAAATATTAAATTACTTTTTGGGTTATATTTTGAAATGTTTTAAGATATTTTCACAGTTAAATTTCCCTTCACACTCTGTTCTTGCCATCTCTTTGTTTTTGCTTATGCTTTTGCTTTATTCTCGAAGACTATTCTCTCTCTGTCCTCATCCTGGCCAAGCCTTTTCTTCCTTCAGCGCCAGTTTAAGTGCCATTTCCTCTAGGAGGCCTGTCACTAAAACTTGAGCCATCACTAATACTTTTCTGGAGAACTATTTATTCCATTTTGAGCAAAGCTTGTCAACTGGGGGTAGGGATGAGGGGGAGAGAAGCACATAAGAATCTTAGGCATAATTTTTAAAGGATATCATAATGTATTTTAAGATAAAAGATAAAACTATTTGCATTGATTTATAGATGTGAAAAAGGAATAAACTTCTTGAGAGAGTAGACCTCTCTTGCACCCACCCCTCTTTATATCAGAATTTCTAGGTGCAATTTTTTTTTTTTAATTGGTAAAAACTGATTTGGAGTCTACCCCACATGGTGCACTTAACATGTAATACTCAACATGCATAAAGTTCTTAACAGTTTATAAAGGGCTCACATGCAGTTCTCAGTTGGTCCTTATTCCAACCTTACAGGTGGGATCAATATCATCATCTCCATCTTAGATAAGATAGCTTAATATCAGAGAAGTTAAACCACATCTGTAATGACACATTAGTAGTAAGAGGGAGACCCAGGCTGGGATTTATATTTAGTTTGCTTTTTTTGCACCATGCTATTGAAGGGTGTCCGAATATGCCACCACCAAAATATGTCACTTTGGCATAAGGATTATTTTGAGCTGAAGGCAATTGAGAAACAGCAGACACAGGAGGAGTTCTCTGCCCTCTCCCTTGCTACCTAAAAGCAGGGCATAAATTTCCCTTTCTGAAAGTGTCCCCTCTCCCTTTTCCCATACCAGGAAGAGGAGATGATTCTCATCACTGGAGAAAGCACTGATTTGAGTCTGCACAACAAATCTTACCAAATTACTCTTATCTTCCATTAGTTTCTTCCATGTGTTTACTTTCCCATAATTTACTGCCCTAGAAGCCCAAACCCCTTTTCCTTTGTCTTATCACTTCTCCACACTTTATCATCCTTTGTGAAAACAGTATATAAGCTCCCAGACCTAACCACTTTGGGGGTTTTTACTTCTTTTCTGTGAGGCTCCCCATGTTTATATGAAATAAACCTGTTCTGTTACTCTGTCTTTTGTCAGTTTAATTCACAGGCCTCAGAATAAGAGAGTAAAGTAAGAGGGTAGAGGAAAAGGTTTTCCTCCCTTACACTATGATCTCACATTTTTCATGTCTGGTATCTCCAAATTTCTTGAGAATTTTTCTCCCTCAACTTCCTCATTGTGTCTAGTACAATCATGGGAGAGTGGTTGGCTGGCTGGCTGGCTAGATTTGCTACAAGAGACATTTAAGTTGACATATAACTGTTACAGGATTGAAACTAGAGGGATAAACATTTTGGTTTCCCCAACACCTTGTTAATATTTTCTAAATTAAGAAATCTGTAAAAACCCTAAAGCTATTTCCAGGTTAATCATGATTATTCATTTGATACAGCTGGAAAGATTCAGGAGCCACATTTTGATCAGTGTCACAAGTCATTGGACATTATTATTCAATTGTTCAACTATTGTTATTAGATGCTATTGTTCATTATTGTTCAATGAACATTTACTGTTTATTAGAGATTACTTCTCAATACACATTTGAGTATTCTTATTTGTACTTTAAAAAGACTTCTCAAATAAAAACTAATATGGTCTTTGATAAAGACATTAAAACAATCAATAAACTAGTTGTCAGTTATTTTTTCATTTAAATATAAATTTCCTTTCTCTATATGAAAGGGGAAAGATGGGACAAGGTAGTTGGGCTAAGAAACAATAGAATTATCTGACATTTTTGCAAGTGAAAATGGAGTACCTGTGCAATCTAGATGTGGCCTCCATATGAATTGAGAAACAGTCGATTCATGTGTTGGCTTTGCCTCCAGATCACTATTTCACTGAAATTGAAGTATTGCAAGTTTATCAAAGCTGACTCCTCCTTTCTTAGCTGAGGCTAAGAAAACTGGGTCTCGCCACAAACTTGGGATTACTCGCTGGTTGGCATACAAATCACCTCTTTCCTGTTAACTAACTTTACATTTTAGAATTTTTTCTTTTTGATTATAAAAGTAATACATATTTATTATAGAAGATTTGGAAAGCACAGAAAAATATAAAATAGAAATGAAGTATCACTACTGTGAACATTAACATAGGCTTTCAAGGGTTGAGGGGCAAGATGGCGGAAGAGTAAGACGCGGAGATCACCTTCCTTCCCACAGATACAGTAGAAATACATCTACACGTGGAACTGCTCCTACAGAACACCCACTGAACGCTGGCAGAAGACGTCAGACCTCCCAAAAGGCAAGAAAATCCCCACGTACTTGGGTAGGGCAAAAGAAAAAAGAAATAACAGAGACAAAAGAATAGGGACGGGACCTACACCAGTGGGAGGGAGCTGTGAAGGAGGAAAGGTCTCCACACACTAGGAAGCCCCTTCGTGGGCAGAGACTGCGGGTGGCAGAGGGGGGAAGCTTCAGAGCCACGGAGGACAGCGCAGCCACAGGGGTGCGGAGGGCAAAGCGGAGAGATTCCTGCACAGAGGATCGGCGCTGAGCAACACTCACCAGCCAGAGAAGCTTGTCTGCTGAGCCGCCGGGGCGGGCGGGGGCTGGGAGCTGAGGCTCGGGCTTCGGTCGGATCGCAGGGAGAGGACTGGGGTTGGCGGCGTGAACACAGCCTGAAGGGGCTGGCGCACCACAGCTAGCCGGGAGGGAGCCCGAGAAAATGTCTGCAGCTGCCGAAGAGGCAAGAGACTTTTTCTTGCCTCTTTGTTTCACGGCGCGCAAGGAGAGGGGATTCAGAGCGCCGCCTAAACGAGCTCCAGAGACGGGCGCGAGCCGCGGCTATCAGCGCGGACCCCAGAGACGGGCATGAGACGCTAAGGCTGCTGCCGCCGCCACCAAACAGCCTGTGTGCGAGCACAGGTCACTCTCCACACCACCCCTCCCAGGAGCCAGTGCAGCCCGCCACGGCCAGGCGCCCGTGATCCGGTGACAACTTCCCCGGGAGAACGCACGGCACGCCTCAGGCTGGTGCAACATCACGCCAGCCTCTGCCGCCGCAGGATCGCCCCACACTCCGTACCCTTCCCTCCCTCCCCCGGGCCTGAGTGAGCCAGAGCCCCCGAAACAGCTGCTCCTTTAACCCCGTCCTGTCTGAGTGAAGAACAGATGCCCTCAGGCGACCTACATGCAGAGGCGGGTCCAAATCGAAAGCTGAACCCCGGGAGCTGTACGAACAAAGAAGAGAAAGGGAAATCTCTCCCAGCAGCCTCAGAAGCAGCGGATTAAAGCTCCACAAACAACTTTATGTGCCTGCATCTGTTGAATACCTGAATAGACAACGAATCATCCCAAATTTAGGAGGTGGACTTTGGGAGCAGGATATATTAAGTTTTCCCCTTTTCCGTTTTTTGTGAGTGTATGCCTCTGGGTGAGATTTTGTCTGTATAGCTTTGCTCTCACCGTTAGTCCTAGGGTTAGGTCCGTCCGTTTTTTTTGTTTTTGTTTTTTTTTTACTTAAAAAAATTTTTTTCCCTAATAAATGTTTTCTTAATAATTTTTTCCTTATTTTCTATTTTTAAAAAATTAAAAAAAATATTTTTAGTAAGTTTTTTCATATTTTTATTTTAAAAAATTAAAAATTTTTTTTTCTTAAATTTTTTTCTTAATAATTTTTTTCTTATTTTTTATTATAAAAAATTAATAAATCTATTTTTTAAAATTAAAAAAATTTTTTCTTAATAAATTTATTCTTAATAATTTTTTTTCTTATTTTTTATTATAATAGCTTTATTTTATTTTATTTTATCCTCTTTCTTTCTTTCTTTCTATTTTTTCTCCCTTTTATTCTGAGCCGTGTGGATGAAAGGCTCTTGGTGCTCCAGCCAGGCATCAGGGCTGTGCCTCTGAAGTGGGAGAGCCAACTTCAGGACACTGGTCCACAAGAGACCTCCCAGCTCCACGTAATACCAAACGGTGAAAATCTCTCAGAGATCTCCATCTCAACATCAAGACCCAGCTTCACTCAACGACCAGCAAGCTACAGTGCTGGACACCCTATGCCAAACAACTAGCAAGACAGGAAGACAGCTCCATCCATTAACAGAGAGGCTGCCTAAAATCATAATAAGGCCACAGACACCCCAAAACACACCACCAGACGTGGACGTGCCCACCCGAAAGACAAGATCCAGCCTCATCCACCAGAACACAGGCACTAGTTCCCTCCACCAGGAAACCTACACAACCCACTGAACCAACCTTAGCCACTGGGGACAGATACCAAAAACAACGGGAACTACGAACCTGCAGCCTGTGAAAAGGAGACTCCAAACACAGTAAGATAAGCACAATGAGACGACAGAAAAACACACAGCAGATGAAGGAGCAGGGTCAAAACACACCAGACCTAACAAATGAAGAGGAAATAGGTAGTCTACCTGAAAAAGAATTCAGAATAATGATAGTAAGGATGATCCAAAATCTTGGAAATAGACAAAATGCAAGAAACATTTAACAAGGACGTAGAAGAACTAAAGAGGAACCAAGCAACGATGAAAAGCATAATAAATGAAATTAAAAATACTCTAGATGGGATCAATAGCAGAATAACTGAGGCAGAAGAACGGATAAGTGACCTGGAAGATAAAATGGTGGAAATAACTACTGCAGAGCAGAATAAAGAAAAAAGAATGAAAAGAACTGAGGACAGCCTCAGAGACCTCTGGGACAACATTAAATGCACCAACATTCGAATTATAGGGGTCCCAGAAGAAGAAGAGAAAAAGAAAGGGACTGAGAAAATATTTGAAGAGATTATAGTTGAAAACTTCCCTAATATGGGAAAGGAAATAGTTAATCAAGTCCTGGAAGCACAGAGAGTCCCATACAGGATAAATCCAAGGAGAAACACACCAAGACACATATTAATCAAACTATCAAAAATTAAATATAAAGAAAACATATTAAAAGCAGCAAGGGAAAAACAACAAATAACACACAAGGGCATCCCCATAAGGTTAACAGCTGATCTTTCAGCAGAAACTCTGCAAGCCAGAAGGGAGTGGCAGGATATACTTAAAGTGATGAAGGAGAAAAACCTACAACCAAGATTACTCTACCCAGCAAGGATCTCATTCAGATTTGATGGACAAATTAAAACCTTTACAGACAAGCAAAAGCTGAGAGAGTTCAGCACCACCAAACCAGCTTTACAACAAATGCTAAAGGAACTTCTCTAGGCAAGAAACACAAGAGAAGGAAAACACCTACAATAACAAACCCAAAACATTTAAGAAAATGGGAATAGGAACATACATATCGATAATTACCTTAAATGTAAATGGATTAAATGCTCCCACCAAAAGACACAGACTGGCTGAATGGATACAAAAACAAGACCCATGTATATGCTGTCTACAAGAGACCCACTTCAGACCTAGAGACACATACAGACTGAAAGTGAGGGGATGGAAAAAGATATTCCATGCAAATGGAAATCAAAAGAAAGCTGGAGTAGCAATTCTCATATCAGACAAAATAGACTTTAAAATAAAGACTATTACAAGAGACAAAGACGGACACTATATAATGATCAAGGGATCGATCCGAGAGGAAGGTATAACAATTGTAAATATTTATGCACCCAACATAGGAGCACCTCAATACATAAGTCAAATACTAACAGCCATAAAAGGGGAAATCGACAGTAACACAATCATAGTAGGGGACTTTAACACCCCACTTTCACCAATGGACAGATCATCCAAAATGAAAATAAATAAGGAAACACAAGCTTTAAATGACACATTAAACAAGATGGACTTAATTGATATTTATAGGACATTCCACCCAAAAACAACAGAATACACATTTTTCTCAAGTGCTCATGGAACATTCTCCAGGATAGATCATATCTTGGGTCACAAATCAAGCCTTGGTAAATTTTAAAAAATTGAAATCGTATCAAGTATCTTTTCCGACCACAACGCTATGAGACTAGATATCAATTACAGGAAAAGATCTGTAAAAAATACAAACACATGGAGGCTACACAATACACTACTTAATAACGAAGTGATCACTGAAGAAATTAAAGGGGAAATCAAAAAATACCTAGAAACAAATGACAATGGAGACACGATGACCCAAAACCTATGGGATGCAGCAAAAGCAGTTCTAAGAGGGAAGTTTATATCAATACAAGCCTACATCAAGAAACAGGAAACATCTCGAATAAACAACCTAACCTTGCACCTAAAGCAATTAGAGAAAGAAGAACAAAAAAACCCCAAAGCTAGTAGAAGGAAAGAAATCATAAAGATCAGATCAGAAATAAATGAAAAAGAAATGAAGGAAACAATAGCAAAAATCAATGAAACTAAAAGCTGGTTCTTTGAGAAGATAAACAAAATTGACAAACCATTAGCCAGACTCATCAAGAGAAAAAGGGAGAAGACTCGAATCAATAGAATTAGAAATGAAAAAGGAGAAGTAACCAGTGACACTGCAGAAATACAAACGATCATGAGAGATTACTACAAGCAACTCTATGCCAATAAATTGGACAACCTGGAAGAAATGGACAGATTCCTAGAAATGCACAACCTGCCGAGACTGAACCAGGAAGAAATAGAAAATATGAACAGACCAATCACAAGCACTGAAATTGAAACTGTGATTAAAAATCTTCCAACACACAAAAGCCCAGGACCAGATGGCTTCACAGGCGAATTCTATCAAACATTTAGAGAAGAGCTAACATCTATCCTTCTCAAACTCTTCCAAAATATTGCAGAGGGAGGAACACTCTCCAACTCATTCTACGAAGCCACCATCACCCTGATACCAAAACCAGACAAAGATGTCACAAAGAGAGAAAACTACAGGCCAATATCACTGATGAACATAGATGCAAAAATCCTTAACAAAATACTAGCAAACAGAATCCAACAGCACATTAAAAGGATTATACACCATGATCAAGTGGGGTTTATTCCAGGAATGCAAGGATTCTTCAATATATGCAAATCAATCAACGTGATACATCATATTAACAAATTGAAGGAGAAAAACCATATGATCATCTCAATAGATGCAGAGAAAGCTTTTGACAAAATTCAACACCCATTTATGATAAAAGCCCTGCAGAAAGTAGGCATAGAGGGAACTTTCCTCAACATAATAAAGGCAATATATGACAAACCCACAGCCAACATCGTCCTCAATGGTGAAAAACTGAAACCATTTCCACTAAGATCAGGAACAAGACAAGGTTGCCCACTCTCACCACTATTATTCAACATAGTTTTGGAAGTGTTAGCCACAGCAATCAGAGAAGAAAAAGAAATAAAAGGAATCCAAATCGGAAAAGAAGAAGTAAAGCTGTCACTGTTTGCAGATGACATGATACTATACATAGAGAATCCTAAAGATGCTACCAGAAAACTACTAGAGCTAATCAATGAATTTGGTAAAGTAGCAGGATACAAAATTAATGCACAGAAATCTCTTGCATTCCTATATACTAATGATGAAAAATCTGAAAGTGAAATTAAGAAAACACTCCCATTTACCATTGCAACAAAAAGAATAAAATATCTAGGAATAAACCTACCTAAGGAGACAAAAGACCTGTATGCAGAAAATTATAGGACACTGATGAAAGAAATTAAAGATGATACAAATAGATGGAGAGATATACCATGTTCTTGGATTGGAAGAATCAACATTGTGAAAATGACTCTGCTACCCAAAGCAATCTACAGATTCAATGCAATCCCTATCAAACTACCACTGGCATTTTTCACAGAACTAGAACAAAAAATTTCACAATTTGTATGGAAACACAAAAGACCCCGAATAGCCAAAGCAGTCTTGAGAACGAAAAATGGAGCTGGAGGAATCAGGCTCCCTGACTTCAGACTATATTACAAAGCTACAGCAATCAAGACAGTTTGGTACAGGCACAAAAACAGAAATATTGATCAATGGAACAGGATAGAAAGCCCAGAGATAAGCCCACGCACATATGGTCACCTTATCTTTGATAAAGGAGGCAAGCATATACAGTGGAGAAAAGACAGCCTCTTCAATAAGTGGTGCTGGGAAAATTGGACAGGTACATGTAAAAGTATGAAATTAGAACACTCCCTAACACCATACACAAAAATAAACTCAAAATGGATTAAAGACCTAAGTGTAAGGCCAGACACTATCAAACTCTTAGAGGAAAACATAGGCAGAACACTGTATGACATAAGTCACAGCAAGATCCTTTTTGACCCAGGTCCTAGAGAAATGGAAATAAAAACACAAATAAACAAATGGGACCTAATGAAACTTAAAAGCTTTTGCACAGCAAAGGAAACCATAAACAAGACCAAAAGACAACCCTCAGAATGGGAGAAAATATTTGCAAATGAAGCAACGGACAAAGGATTAATCTCCAAGATTTACAAGCAGCTCATGCAGCTCAATAACAAAAAAACAAACAACCCAATCCAAAAATGGGCAGAAGACCTAAATAGACATTTCTCCAAAGAAGATATACAGATTGCCAACAGACACATGAAAGAATGCTCAACATCATTAATCATTAGAGAAATGCAAATCAAAACTACAATGAGGTATCATCTCACACCGGTCAGAATGGCCATCATCAAAAAATCTAGAAACAATAAATGCTGGAGAGGGTGTGGAGAAAAGGGAACACTCTTGCACTGTTGGTGGGAATGTAAATTGATACAGCCACTATGGAGAACAGTATGGAGGTTCCTTAAAAAACTAAAAATAGAACTACCATATGACCCAGCAATCCCACTACTGGGCATATACCCTGAGAAAACCATAATTCAGAAAGAGTCATGTACCAAAATATTCATTGCAGCTCTGTTTACAATAGCCAGGACATGGAAGCAACCTAGGTGTCCATCATCGGATGAATGGATAAAGAAGATGTGGCACATATATACAATGGAATATTACTCAGCCATAAAAAGAAATGAAATGGAGGTGTTTGTAATGAGGTGGATGGAGTTAGAGTCTGTCATACAGAGTGAAGTAAGTCAGAAAGAGAAAAACAAATACAGTATGCTAACACATATATATGGAATCTAAGGGAAAAAAAAAAAAAAAAAAAAAAGAGGTCATGAAGAACCTAGTGGCAAGATGGGAATAAAGACACAGACCTACTAGAGAATGGACTTGAGGATATGGGGAGGGGGAGGGGTGAGATGTGACAGGGTGAGAGAGTGTCATGGACATATATACACTACCAAATGTAAAATAGATAACTAGTGGGAAGCAGCCGCATAGCACAGGGAGATCAGCTCGGTGCTTTGTGACCACCTAGAGGGGTGGGATAGGGAGGGTGGGAGGGAGGGAGATGCAAGAGGGAAGAGATATGGCAACATATGTATATGTGTAACTGATTCACTTTGTTGTAAAGCAGAAGCTAGCACACCATTGTAAAGCAATTATACTTCAATAAAGATGTTTAAAAAAAAAAAAAAAAAAAAAATAAGTGGTGCTGGGAAAATTGGACAGGTACATGTAAAAGTATGAAATTAGAACACTCCCTGACACCATACATAAAAATAAACTCAAAATGGATTAAAGACCTAAGTGTAAGGCCAGACACTATCAAACTCTTAGAGGAAAACATAGGCAGAACACTCTATGACATAAATCACAGCACGATCCTTTTTGACCCACCTCCTAGAGAAGTGAAAATAAAAACAAAAATAAACAAATGGGACCTAACGAAACTTAAAAGCTTTTGCACAGCAAAGGAAACCATAAACAAGACCAAAAGACAACCCTCAGAATGGGAGAAAATATTTGCAAATGAAGCAACGGACAAAGGATTAATCTCCAAGATTTACAAGCAGCTCATGCAGCTCAATAACAAAAAAACAAACAACCCAATCCAAAAATGGGCAGAAGACCTAAATAGACATTTCTCCAAAGAAGATATACAGATTGCCAACAGACACATGAAAGAATGCTCAACATCACTAATCATTAGAGAAATGCAAATCAAAACTACAATGAGGTATCATCTCACACCGGTCAGAATGGCCATCATCAAAAAATCTAGAAACAATAAATGCTGGAGAGGGTGTGGAGAAAAGGGAACACTCTTGCACTGTTGGTGGGAATGTAAATTGATACAGCCACTATGGAGAACAGTATGGAGGTTCCTTAAAAAACTAAAAATAGAACTACCATACGACCCAGCAATCCCACTACTGGGCATATACCCTGAGAAAACCATAATTCAGAAAGAGTCATGTACCAAAATATTCATTGCAGCTCTGTTTACAATAGCCAGGACATGGAAGCAACCTAGGTGTCCATCATCAGATGAATGGATAAAGAAGATGTGGCACATATATACAATGGAATATTACTCAGCCATAAAAAGAAATGAAATGGAGGTATTTGTAATGAGGTGGATGGAGTTAGAGTCTGTCATACAGAGTGAAGTAAGTCAGAAAGAGAAAAAGAAATACAGTATGCTAACACATATATATGGAATCTAAGGGGGAAAAAAAGGTCATGAAGAACCTAGTGGCAAGACGGGAATAAAGACACAGACCTACTAGAGAATGGACTTGAGGATATGGGGACAGGGAGGGGTGAGATGTGACAGGGTGAGAGAGTGGCATGGACATATATACACTACCAAATGTAAAATAGATAGCTAGTGGGAAGCAGCCGCATAGCACAGGGAGATCAGCTTGGTGCTTTGTGACCACCTAGAGGGGTGGGATAGGGAAGGTGGGAGGGAGGGAGATGCAAGAGGGAAGAGATATGGGAACATATGTATATGTATAACTGATTCACTTTGTTATAAAGCAGAAACTAACACACCATTGTAAAGCAATTATACCTCAATAAAGATGTTTAAACAATAAAAAAAATAAAAAATAAAATAAAAAATAAAAAATAAAAGAAAACTGGGTCTCTTGTCAGCTCCTGCTAATGAAGACAAAATAAACAATGCTTGCAGTTAATCACTGGCACATGAACTACACTGCTGTGGGAAAATAGCACGTGGCTCTGAGGTCACAAATGCATAAGGACACAATATATGTTTGCTGAAAGTTTGGAGCCAAGTAAATTTTTAAGATTTTTGAAGGTAAAATTCCAAATGAATTCTTTTTTTCCCATAAATATCCAGCTCCATGAAGAATTTAATGCTTGATTATTGAGATTCTACCACATGCCAGGAGCTTTCAAGTGCATTATTATATTTTCACTCAGTTATTACGATAACCTCAGGCTCTTGCTGCAACACTACACGTTTTCAACCACCAATGGCTGGCAGAAAAAGTGCAGGCATATTTTTTTAAATGCCTCCGTTTAGGAGGGCTCTGTAAGTTTTTCAAATTGTCTTATTCGATAGGTGTGTTCCATAAAGGAGAAAAATCAGAACCTCATAATTTTTTAAATATGAAAATTATCTTTATTAGAACAACTGGTGCAAATAAAAATGCTGTCAAAATAAATCCTTTTGGACTTCCCTGGTGGTGCAGTGGTTAAGAATCCGCCTGCCAATGCAGGGGACACGGGTTCAAGCCCTGGTCCAGGAGGATCCCACATGACGTGGAGCAACTAAGCCTGTGCACCACAACTACTAAGCCTGCACTCTAGAGCCTGTGAGCCACAACTACTGAGCCTGCGTGCCACAACTACTGAAGCCCGTGCACCTAAAGCCCGTGCTCCGCAACAAGAGAAGCCACCGCAATGAGAAGCTCGCGCACCGCAACAAAGAGTAGCCCCCGCTCGCCGCAGCTAGAGAAAGCCCGCGTGCAGCGACAAAGACCCAACACAGCCAGAAATAAATAAATGAATAAATAAATTTATAATAAATAAATAAATAAATCCTTTTGCTCCTAAAGGGGATCATAATTTATCAAATTCCCTGCATTTATTTCATACTATTTATTTTATTTCAGAACCGTATGATCTATAGGAATTACATGATAATTATTTTGAACTCAGACAAAGAAATGTAGGCAAGTTCCCTAGCGTTACAAATCTTTAGTTTTTCTCTCTAAATAGTTTAAAGATTTAACATTAATGTTTAGAAAAGTTTTTCAAATGTCATATTTAAGTACTTTCCCCCCCAAGGACTACATCATCCTTTTAGTAATTAACCAATCTGATTGCTTCTGGTCAGAATCAACTCCTTAGCAAAATTACACTTGAGTGTTTACAATGGTGCAGTTATTTAAACAATTGGATTCTAGGAAATGAAGCTGTAAAACATGTTTAGGTAAATACTTTTTAACATTATCCAAATGGTTCTGTTAACTTGATTTACAAAATTTTTAGCAATTTCTGTTGCAAAGCAAATCTTCATTTCAGTAGAAGGCTATTGCACCAATCTCTTAAGAATAACTCTTAATATGGGTCATCCCAATTTTGTTCAGCTCTGGAGAAATTTAAAATTGACCTAAATAATTAATATACAGCTACTTCCCAAGGGCATAGCATAACTAAATTCCAGGCACTAAATCTGGAGTCAGGACACCTGAGTTTGAATGGAAACTTTTAGTTACAATTGATATTCCTTAACCTAATTGGGAAATGATACCCATTTTACAGAACTGTTGGAGGCTTCAATTTCATAACCTATCTGAAAACTCTTCATAAATAGACAATCGAAAATTATTTCCTTTCCCTGGGGTGTGAGCACCTACAACTGTGACCAAGCCCATAAAAGTCAACTGTAGCAACAGGCAAACAATGGGTTGAAACTCATTCTTTGTCTTTGCCCGTGAGTTGGGATTTCTGCTTTGCCTCAGAATAAATCAGAGCCTATTCATGCCTAAGCAGATACTAACCCCCCTGCCTGCCTCTGGGGCCCCTGGCATAGCCAAACGCTCAGTTAGCCCGCCTATTACTAACTATCCTCCACCCCACCCCCATTCTGGCTTCTCCAAGATAACACAATCTTTCTCACCTGCATTTTCAAATCAGTTCATGTGTCAATATGCACAATATGTACTTATTTTCTATGGTTTTCACAACTGATCCCCCTTGTAATATCTTTTATTATGATTGCCAAAAAATGGTACTATTGGATAATCACTTATTAAATAGTAAATTTCATTACTAAGTCACATACGCCCAAAAAAAGGATGATAAAATTATTTTTTCCACACCAAGCTCCAAATGGTACCCAAAACAGCATTTTGAAGGATGTCTCATTGACTGTCTACATCATAGTCATATAGGGTATTATATAAAATGCAGGTTTATCTGGAGGACTCAGTAGTCTGCAAGCCATTTTAACTCCCTAGGGAAATGTTACCACAGTGACGTTTGAGCATGGTGTTAAGTGTACAGTCGGCACTTGAATATCTTTGGATTTACTGAAGAACCAGCATATGTAACTACAGTTTGACACTTCTCCCTTTCGTTTCTCCTTTTCATCCACAGTACATCTGTTGTTACTCCTAATCCACCACTGACCCTTTGAACTACTTGGGCCAGTCCCATGCATGAGAGCACCACATGGAAGAGGAGCAGGGTCCCGCTTGCAAAGTCAGTCTTGAGCTGCTTGTTTCTATGTGCTCCTCAACCCTCTTCCCATCCTGCATCTGAATTTCACTGTAGATGAGGGAAGTAAATTAATACTGGAGGCGGATGACACGCAGGGAGTGGTAATTACTCATGATAGTAGCGCTAGACCTCTACGTAAGTGGACAGGGGCAAGCAAGGAGCTTTATAAGAAATTTCAGGTTAATGTTACTCACAAGTTACTCATAAATTAATAGCTTATGTTTTGAGTAACATAAATTAGCAGGTTTATTCCCACTATGTTATTTTGCCAATGATACCATCACCACATTCCTGTAAACAAAAAAAGAATGCTTTAGGACCTCTGAGATAAACATGGAAAAGAGAAAGTGCGAAAGTATTCGAACCAAAGAGCCAAGTGATTTAAGGTGAGATTAAATTAATAAAGTATTATAACTGATTCACTTTGCTGTACACCTGAAACTAACACAACATTGTAAATTAAACATACTCCAATAAAAATTTTTTAAAAATAAATTAATAAAGTATCATTCATCTCTCAGCTGATTCCACAAACTTCTCTGTAACACTGCTGGGTGTATGCGGCGCTTTCAGCTTGGTTACTAATTCTAGATAAACAACCTCCAGTCAGGTGTTTGAGATCTCTTCCTTCATGATTCTGGGAAACACTTTTTAAAGATATCATGGACCAAACAACATTTGCGCTCCCCGAAGTCCTTGGCGGGGCTTCCGGAGTCATATAATGGGGAATGCCTCTGAGACCTGGACAGCCTCGCTGTGAAAGCAGCAGCTAAGATTCAGCTGATAACAACAACAGATGAAGTTAAACTCTGTGTGGCTGAGATTATATTTGCATCGAGTCTCTAAATTCTTGTGCATTTGTTTATTCCTTCATTTGTAAGTTCTAAACGGAGTTTCATTTTGAGAAACTTGCCATGAGAAGAAGTGAGCCTGGGCAGACAGGATACCATCCGGAATAGAGATGGCACAAAGGAAAAACCGTTACAAAGAGCTCACAAGTTTTCTTTGTTTTTATTTTCTATCTTTATGAAAATAAAAACAAAGAAAACAAATGCAAATACAAAATGTAGCTGATGTTATGCTTTTTTGACAAATCTATTAGGGACCTTATCATTATCTGGGAGCTGATATCACAGCCGAGTCTCTAATTATTTCTGTTCTGTTCTTGATCCCCGGGCTTGTTGCCTTCCCATCCATGACCTTCGTCCAATTCTCCATACTGACTCTGCTCTTTCCTGTGCTGATTCAGCTCAGGACCCTCTTCCCCTGGCACCATTTTAGGAATGACCCTTTCACGCAGAATCCAAGTCACTACTACCATTGTAGGACAGTTTCCAGAATGTTCACTGGAAAAAGTCATTGTATTCAGCATAATAAAATTTATGAGGTGTAGATTAAAACATGGAGTAAGATATAAAGAGATCAGACAGACAAATGGAGATTCTGAACACATACTTTAGTAGAGATCCTATACATGTAAATATATATATATATATATATATATATATATATATATATATATATATACACATATATACTGATGTTATATACATAATTCATGAGAATTTAGGGAGATTATTTTGTTTCTTGAATTCTTGATCTACACAATATAACTTAGTACCTCAGATTAATTACAAAGATACAGAGGCCCCTGGGTAGCCAGATGTTTCATTTTCTTCTGAACGGGATTAAAAATACAACAGATTTGTTATAAGGCACAGGACACTCTAAGACGATAAGTCATGGTCACTGACCTTTCACTCCATTCTCCTAATCTCTGTCAACTGCTACATAAACTTATGCTCCAGGAAAATGATTCCCCAGCTCCTTTCCCTAATGGTCCCTGGCAGCAGAAAGTGAAGAAACTCTGCTCTTGGGGAAATCCCTGAAAATCCACAGGCTAAGAAACAAAAGAACTGTGGTATCACCCAAGGAACTAACAATCTGAAGACAAGGCAGGTGACGAACTCTGAGGATTTTCTTGCCCCTCTCTGGAACCCCGAGGAGCTGAGCAGACACTTGATGCCACCAGTTACACCCCAGACCAGCAGAGGGCAATGTGACAGAAGCTGTCCCAAAGAAAAGACTAGTTCACAGCGGAGTCCAAGACCAATCCAGTCAGGGCTGCATCCACCATTCTGGATTCCAGAATATAAGAGAAAGTAAAGCACAAGTTTCAGAGGCAGCTTGACTCCAATTCCGATCACTACCGGATAGCTAGGTGACATAACCTTAAACAAGTGACTTCTTGATACTTATCGTCATCATTTTAAAAATGGAACTATTTATACCTTCTTCACAGGGCTGTTCTGTGATTTAAAGAAGATAACACATGTGAAACCATTTCTGGAACATCGCAGTACTGCTTCTTACAACTGTATGAACTTGACCAGCTATTAAACTCTGCACCCCCATCTGCTCATTGATAACATGACGATAACCCTCGTACCTGCCTCACAGGGGTCTTACGAGTATTAAATGAGATAATACATATAAAGTATTTGGAATCATTCCCAGTAAATGATATCAGCTATTTTTTAGTAATAGCAATAAATGTTAGCTATTAATATTAGGAGTGAGCACTCGACAAATGAAAGCTATAATCATTATCATTATCATCATTCAGAGACTATAAGTGAATGAGAGAAGCATTTAATATGGAATTTTCCAAACTCACCAGATCCACTCATTACAGAACTTAAAACTTATCTTCCTTCCTTTTAATCAACTTCCTTTAATCATAATACAGTCAAAGTATTTATAAATGGAAATCTCAAGTCAGGCTATTGGGTGCATTTCTGAGACTTCTTAGTGCTTCAACTTAAGCCAAGAAATGCAAAATAACTCTCCAGAAGCTACATGGGCCTTTCCAGCAACAAGAAGTACTTTCATAAAGATTACATTTATACTGACACATCCCCATGTATACAGGCACTCCTAATTAACTTGGTCAGAGGGTTCAAATTTCTGGCTTTGGCAGGTTGAAATAGCTGGATTCCAACAAATCTGTCTAGGTAATGCATTGGATGCTTGCCATATCATTTAAAATCAAAGAGTTATAGGAACTTAAAGATAAAACAGACATCTTGGTGGTCATTTAATTCAGCTTCCCACCCAATGGAAGGGTCTTCATCAACAGGAATTCGTGATCAGTCCCTCCCTTTGGGAAGAGCTTGCTCTGTGACTGACCATGGTTGGACAACATAAGTCATTATAGAATTTTTTTCACATATTGAACTAAAACTGGTTTCCTAGAATCTTCTATCCAGTAATCTTATTTCTATCCTCTGAATATAAGAAATCAAGCCAGCGCCCTCTTCTCCAGGAAGACTCTTCACAAGCTTTAAAACAGCTCTCACGCCTCCCCTTAGTTTTTTCATCGCAGTTCTTCTAACCATTTTCCATCCCGTCTTATCCAGTGTTATTGTGAATAGTACAGTGGGAATATTACCTCCAGGCTGATCATCTGTTGTGTCTGCCTATCTAGTATCCATTTCCCTCCGCTTCTATTCATAGGATGCCTCTTTGTGTGGGAACCTACCTCATGTGGTTTTGATAGAAATGATCCTACCTGCTGCTACTAACCCTTCCAAACCTAGAATGGGAACACGACCTACATATGGCCACCCTACCCTGTCCACAGTGACTGGTGTTGGGATGTGACCTAAGGTCAATGAGAGCCCACCTTAGGGCTCTGGGGGAACTAATGGGAAAGGGGTTTTCATTCTGCTAAGTTAGTAGAATATGTCAGAGATGTTGAGGGTCATCTTTATCCCCATATAATGAGAACCAATCTAAGAATAAATACAGCACACAGGAAACAAAAGTCAAGAGACTGAGAGAGGCAGATTTCTCCCTACAGGGAGCACTTGGCTCCAACTACGCTGCACACAGGTTTACCTCTGGGATTTGTAAGTATGACATGCAATGCGTTTTGTTTGTTTTTTAGTTTTATTTATGTTATTTTCAACTTCAAACAAAATTGATTAACACACTTCCCTTACCTATGTAGGAAGCCATAGAGTCCAATCTTCTCCCCTCATCTACCCCCTAGCAGCTCCACAGTTCTCCCGGGTTAGGCCCCCGAGAACTTGATGCTATCAGCTGTCTCAGTTGGGGATCTCTTAGGTGCAAGAAAAGAAATTGACATAACCAGCACAAACAGTAAGGATGTTTATGAGGATACAACAGTACAATCATAAATGAAGGCTTCTTCCTTTTTTAAGTTGGATCTGATTTATTTTGATGCCATATCCCAACAGATTAAATCACTATAAATCTTGATTCCATTATCATTTAAATTAGTTGCTTTTGGCAGGTGTGTATCTGCTGCATATATTTATGAGTATGCCTTCTATGACTTTATTAAACCACTAATACAAAAGCTGAATAAGACAAGGGCTCAGAGCCTTGCGGTCTACCACTAGAAATCTATACAGGTTAACTGACTATTCATTAATATCCTTTGGGTCTAGTTAGCCAGCCAGCTGCAAACTGTCTAACATTTCTCTAATCCAGCTCATATTTCACCATCTTAACCTTAACCTATCTCACAGGAGACACTGAAAAATACTTTTCTTAAAACAGAAAAGTAATAACCACTGCACCTGGCATCCACTATCCCCTCACTACTTTCCAGTGGTAACTTCTACTAGAGAATCTGTCATTCTGAATTGTTACTGTCTGTCTTTCCAACAAGACTATGAGTTCCTTGAATGTTTGTGTCCCCCCCAAAATTCTTATATTGAAATCTAAGGCCCAATATGATGGTACTTGGAGGTAAGGCTTTGGAAGGTGCTTAGGTCAAGAGGGTGGAGCCCTCATAAATGGGATTTCGTACCCTTATAAAAGAGGCCCCAGAGAGACCCTTTATCCCTCTACCATGCGAGGACACAATGAAAAGACAGCCGTCTATGAACCAGGAAGACGGGCTCACCAGACACTGAATCCTTGGCACCTTGATCTTGAACTTCTCAGCCTCCAGGACTGTGAGAAATATATTTCTATTATTTACAAGCCACCCTGTGGTATTGTGGTATAGCAGCCTGAACAGAGTAAGACACCACTATTTGGATGTCATAACTTCGGGAGTTGAATGCGGTTCAGATGAACTGGGATATACAGTCGTATATGTGGGAACACCTCTACCAGCAACTATTGAGCTTTTACAAAATATCTATTTTAATTTCCATATTAATCCTGAGAAATAATCCTACCACTCTCCTTTTTTGCAGATAAACTGAGGCTTGGAGATATTAAATAACAACCTTAGGTCAATGCCAAAGTTATAATGTCACCAGAATATGATTTCAGGCCATCCTTGCCCAGGCACACATGATTACCTCAGGCTTTGAGATCTCAGAACTTGATTTACAGCTCACTAGGGACTAACAGGTTAAATGTGTTTATCATTACCTCCTTTTAAAGATGCCCATATTCTTCTTTTAAAAAACTGTGACACTGAACTGTATTTCACCACTCACTGTTTTTTCAATAAGGTTTTTCATAAACTTCAAGGTTTGGATTCTCACTTTAAAGCAAGGAACAGGGCTTCCCTGGTGGCACAGTGGTTGAGAATCTGCCTGCCAATGCAGGGGACACGAGTTCGAGCCCTGGTCTGGGAAGATCCCACATGCCGCGGAGCGGCTGGGCCCGTGAGCCACAATTACTGAGCCTGCGCGTCTGGAGCCTGTGCTCCACAACAAGAGAGGCCACGATAGTGAGAGGCCCGCGCATCGCGATGAAGAGTGGCCCCCACTTGCCGCAACAAGAGAAAGCCCTCGCACAGAAACAAAGACCCAATGCAGCCATAAATAAATAAATAAATAAAAATTAAAAAAAAAAATCAATCATAAAAAAAAAAAAAAAAGCAAGGAACAAACCTCTTTGTAACTGGGGGTGATATTCATCACTCTGAGGTTTGAAGGATATTGGCTTGCTCACGTATTGAAAGGTAACACAGCTGCCTGCAATGAATCCCTGATCACAGACGTTGGAGAGCTGGTGAAAGGGCCCCAGTCAAAACAAACAGAACATCTGACTGAAAAACTTAGATTTCCTCCTTCCGTTTTTCCCTCCTTCAAGTGCCATTGCATAACCTCTGATGATCACTTATGATCCTTGGAAGTAAAGCCCAGTTGTTGGTCATGCTGTCAATATTTCTTCTGTACTATCATTGTTATCATGAAAGCCATTATGAAGCAAAAAAATGAAAGAAAAATAAAAAGACCACCTCTCTAAGAAAGTTTGCAACTTACAATATTTATAAAGGCAATTAGTGGACTCTATAACTGGATGTTACATCATTTCTTTAATAATTAAGCAAGTATTTCATGAATTTATTATTATGGATAACTATTTAATGAAACCATTAGCATAAGTTCCTTAAAGCAGAATGCACACACTTAAACTGTAGCTCAAAGGGTGGGATTTCGCCACAGAAACTACTTTATACACAAGGTAGTTGCTGAAAAATAACACTTTCACAGTAAGAAAGCAGCAAATCTGCCGCCATTTTTCCAAGGCCATTTTTCTCCTCTTCCTCTTTTAGGTTCCTACTTCCCCCCTCTGTTTCAGCACTTCTCAAACCACTGCTACAGAAACTGATATCAAATTTAGAGCCATATGACAAGTTCTGATTCTGAGCATCTCCGGGTAATAGAACTGCCCCTAGAAACTTTCCCATCCTGAATACTGGAAAAGAGTCAGTTGGTTCCAATTCTTAGGAATTCGGATGGCGCTCAGCTGCTTTGGGACACAGTTTAAGGTTTCTCTTCATCAGACCCCAGAAGCAACTCAATAAGGGGGGTCCCAGATCAATTGTATCATTTTGATTCAGTGCAGTCTGGGCCCACTGGAATCCCTGTCAACCAAGAGCCCAGAAGTATAGCCCCTGTCCCAGATGTGGGAGACAGGGTTAAGACTGGAGGTTCCCAGTTTGCAGGGCAGAAATAGAGACACAGATGCAGAGAACAAACGTATGGACACCAAGCGGGGAAAGTGGCGGGGGGTGGTGGGATGACCTGGGAGATTGGGATTGACATGTATACACTAATATGTATAAAATAGATAGCTAATAAGAACCTGCTGTATAAAAAATAAATAAAATAAAATTCAAAAATTCCAAAAAAAAAAAAAGACTGGAGGTCCCCCAGGCCTACGGCTTGCCTATAGTATTATAATTGTTTGCTTTAAAACTTCATTTTTTTTGCTTGTTCTTACTCTGTTTTGCTCCCTGGAGACATGTGGGTTATCAGAAGTTATCACATGTGTGACATGTGAGCACCTATGAGGTAGAGAAAAGGGACAATGAGCTAAGGGAATAAAGTGGTTAAGAATAAAACAATTGTGACACTTGATGGCAAAGGAAAGGAGACATCTGCTCAGCAGGTATGAGAGAAAGAAGATTTCATCCAAGCTGTGAAAACCTTGTAAACAAGAAGAAAGCTCATGCATATAAGAAATAGGACGAGCCGTAAGCCGTATCTGACAAATTCAAAGTGGCCATAGCAGATCCCCCCAGGAGCAGAGTTAGTATCATGCCAGGCTCAACTCACTCACTATCTCAACAACCCTGTCGGGACCATGAAAGAAAACTAAGATGGATCTTCCAGTCGGAGCTCACTGGACTGCCAAGAACTAGAAACCCCCTGAAGCTCGCTCACACACACACACAGGAGATGCAGAGGGACACGGAGAAGCGTCACAGAATCTAAGGTTGGTGAACACAACATAACCCAGCCTCCTAGGGTCTATAAAGCCCCGGAGTAGAATTCCCATTTGCCGGCACGGTGTGGCCTCTCACCTCACTCATCTCCGCATGCCTCCTCTGTTCTGTCCCCTCTGCAGGCTCACCTCCTTAGCTTACTCATCAGCTTTTACATGACCTCACAAATGCCCATGTCCCAGGTTTCTAGTACCTTCCTGCTTCAAAGCTCTCTTGACTGACTACAGAATAGCTCAAATTTTTAGAAAAAAACTTTGATAGGGATAGCTCATTGGTCCAAACCAGACAATACATGGCTAGCTGTCTGCTCAGGTGCCTTTGGAGTTTATCCCTGGCTCAGCTAGTGTGGCGTTGTGCAGTCCTTCGGGCTACTCCTAGAAGTTATGAGTGGGACGGGCATTGTGGAGCAAGGCTATTGTAGAGCAAAACAAGGTGATGGTGAGATAACTAGTAGTATATAAACATGACGGAGACATGAGAATAAAGGAGAAGAGCCTGTGCTATGCAGTCCTTCATGAACTCATGCTGAGATCTTCATGCCTGGTGTTTGGAATACAACTTGTAAAGAGCAGATCATGTAACTAACGTAATACATTTATAAACGCTCATCTATAATGTAATGGGATAGATGCTTTAATAGAGGTTTGATCAGTTGCTACGTGAAAACAAAGGAAAGAGAATTAATTCTTATGGGGAGACTCAAGGAAATCTTCAAAGTAGCTGATATTGCTGCTAGGCCTGGAAGAGCCTACAGAATTTTTACAGTAGATAAATATGGAGAAGGCTTTTGTCAAAGCATTATGTTATCTGAATCTCCTAACAGTGCTGTGAAGTATATGGAGCAGATTATTTCCATTACATAAATGAAAACTGAGTCATACAAAAATTAAATTAATTGACCAAGGCCACATACCCAGTGTGGGGTAAATTCCAGGCTGGATTCTAAGTCTTCTGACTCCTAGTTTACTGCTTTTTCTTTTTGTTTATGTTGTGTTGTGTGTGGAGACAAAAGGATAGGCCTGTTCCATTGGCATCAATAACGCTGGAGCCAGAAATAACATTACTATGGTTCTAACCTGCCTTTCCTAAGCTCAATCTCCAACACTTCCTTTGCAAAAACTCTTGTATTTAGAACATGTGTCAATCCAAGTCTTGATAGGAAACCAATGGCACGCTCAAATAATTTGATTTGGGGAGAGTTTAATAAAGGGATAATTTACTGAGGTGTGGGCAAGGTTTAAGGGAACCAACAGAGGATAGTGTCGGATCCCAGAACTGGCAACAGCAAAGGTCTGTTATCACCATTACCACCCTTAGGTGTGAAAGGCAGAAGGGGAGCAAAGTCATGAAATTCCAGAGAGGGTGTCATGGAGAAGCCACCTGGCAGGAGGTGTGGCCTTCATAGGCGGACACACCCTTGCCAAGTACAGCTTTACTCTCTTTAGCTTTCAGAACTCCTGCCAGGGCCTTCCAGTGGTTGAAACCACTGGGAGTCAGAGGGCATGGGAACCTATTGATGAGGTCTGTAAAAGGTCAGCTTTCTAGAGCAAGATCACATTCGAAAAGGTGGAAAGTGAACCTGGAGAGGTGAACAAGTGGCATCCAGCACAGAGCATAGCAGAGGCGAGGCATGGTTTCTAATCTGTTTTGTTTTACCCATCTTTCTCACTCACACACACCTCTGAAACCACACACACACACACACACACACGCACACACACACGCACACACGCACACACACACCATTCTCTTTTCTCCTTTGCCCTTGCTATTTCCTCTTATATTTTGGAAATCTGACCACTCAAGTCATTGCCCTGGGTTTTTGGCCAGGAATCCACTCCAAGCCAGGGAGCCAAATCTACTTTGTCTCAGTCTCTTGATAATTGTAAGTCCTGAACTGAACTTGCAGACGTTTGCCTGCCAAGGTGAAGGATGAGTTGTGAAGGAAGCATGTATATGATCCTGTGGTGTTCCAAACCCTGCCCTTTTCAGGACCTTCTTGGTATAGTCAGAGCAATCACTGGGATCATTTTGAGGGATAAATCTTTGAGATCCAGGCTAAAGTTCTTCATAAGTTTTGACTGGATGAGCCAGTGACTCTGTTGTACAGCTGCAATCAATCCACTCTCTTCCATACCAGGCAGAGAGGACTAAGGTGGGCCAGGCCAGATGTGACAGATGATTGCATCATAGCAGCCAAAAGAGTGCTCTTAGAGAAGACCAACTAAAAAAAATTTTGTTTTGGCTCTTGATGTAATCAGAGCATCTAAAAGTTTATTTTGGTGGAGAAACAAGTCCTCGGTTTGTTTTGCTAATGAATGAAGTTTGCTTTGATTTCCATTTTTAAAATAAAAATCATAGGCATGTGAATTATATTTGTAACCTTATTCAGTGATATTTTCCCTCCCAGACCCTTGCTGGGAAAGCCAATTTTATTGTAAGGTAGAAGAGTGGCAGTTTAAAAGGGATGAGAGGGTAGTAGTGTTTATTTTATATCATGAAGATTAATATCACAAAATCTGATATTTTAACTAATATCTATGTGCCCATTAAAGTAAACCAAAATTTTATATTCAGGTGATATTGAAGTTACGTTTCTTAGGACAGAGGTCTCAAATCAACAGTGGGCGGGAAGAATGTTTCTAGTGAATCATTTGATGTGGTTCATTGTGTGTGTCCCTCTCCTCTACCTCACAAGTTCCCACCAGAGCTCCGCATACTGCTTCTAGCCAGTTATCCATCCATTGGGAGGCTACCCACCCATATTAGTCTCTGTCAGGAACTTTGCCCAATCACTTCTAAATACTTTTTTAGTCCTCCTGCCACAGGCAATAAGGAGTTTGGTTATTTTATCCTAGAATACACAGAGAAGTACAGAGAGGACTCCAAGTGGGTGTTAAGGTAGAAGTACAAAACCTTCCAAAATAGGGCAACATTTTGCAGAAAGGGAGATTTTCTAGACAAAGAAGGAAGTTGATTTTTCTGGAAACTGAACGTCTGTTTTTTATCTTCCTCTTTGCCTTGCCTTTTAACTTCTTTTCTCTTGGCTGAACTTTTAGAGAGTTGGGAGGAAGTTTTGAGTAAGTTTCTAATGTGTCAATTGGCAAAGCTAAAGGGCTTCACAAAATAATGGTTAGGCTTTAGTCTCATGACATCTGGTATGGGAAGTAGTCACGAATGTCAGATCAGAGATAGGCAAAGTCATAAAGTAGGAAGTTTCTTCCTCTTCCCTGTTCTCCCTCTTCCCCCTCATTACTAAGTCTAGCTTCTCAGGATACATCCTTATCACCCTGTTATTTCTAACCAGCAGTATCTCATGGTTATAGCCTTTGCATTTTTGAACCCATCGAAACAACCAACCTACTTGACTTCAATTCCCTCAGGATCCAGCTGGAGGAAGCTAGCTAGCTCTTACAGATCACAGCAGAGAACTAAGGGGTTAACAGGTAACTAATTCCAGGTAACATATTTGTGTTTAAACTGGGACTTCTTGGAAGTATCACTCAAATATACAGAATAGTATAGTAAGACCCAATAGTAAGAATTTGGAGACCTTTAGCATGTGACTGGGAAATTGTGTTTTGGATAGACAAGGCCTTTTGGAAGCTTCAACTCTCACCATTTTGACCTCAATTATGCTTCTTTTGCATGGGGGTGACCCTTACAGTTTTACCACAGGACTGGTTGGGAGCTGGGGTCAGAACATCCAGACCTCAGACTTAAATATGGGTGACGTTTGTAGTTGTTTAGCTTTGTTTGTTTCGTTTCTCACACATATAATCCAGACGGCACTCAGTAAGATCCAAGATTAGTGGCACTGCTGCTTGATGACTAATGCAATTAAATAAGTCTTGGTGCTGGCACAGCACCACAATAACAAATCCCATAATGTCAAATGCTTTTGCCAGATGGATTGCTCAAACCTTTGGAAGCATTCTCAAGTACACATACGTAATCACTGCAGGGTGAGTTTGTGGAAAAAAGACATGGTACTTTTGTGGGCGGAAGGTTCCTGTCACATTTGTTGGGCAGTCAATCCCATTGGTCAGCTTCTATAGCCAATATTGTTCTGATTTCCTCTCCGGTGGGCTAGGAGTGTTTAAGTACTAGAAATACGATGAATTTAGGAGATATAATGATTTTGTTACAAATATCTTAGATTTTTCTAGAACAGGCCTGATTTCAAATATTCTGTTCCACTACCTTTTAAAATACATTCTGTATTCATTAAACTGGGTCCTAATTTTTACTTTAAAAGAAAATTACAACATTTCCTCTATTCCTTTTATTTAAAAACACAACTTACTTGCCCAAGAGGGATGTATATATTGAAAAGTAAGTTAATCGATCGGTTCAAGATGGCGGAGTAGAAGGACGTGCGCTCACTCCCTCTTGTGAGAGCACCGGAAACACAATTAACTGTTGAACTATCATCGAAAAGAAGACACTGGAACTCACCAAAAAAGATACCCTGCATCGAAGACAAAGGAGAAGCCGCAATGAGACGGTAGGAGGGGCGCAGTCACAATAAAATCAAATGCCAAAACTGCTGGGTGGGTGATTCACAAACTGGAGAACAATTATACCACAGAAGTCCACCCACTGGCGTGAAGGGTCTGAGCCCCACGTCAGGCTTCCCAACCTGGGGGTCGGCAACGGGAGGAGGAATTCCTAGAAAATCAGACTTTGAAGGCTAGTGGGATTTGATTGCAGGACTTCAACAGGACTGGGGGAAACAGAGAATCCACTCTTGGAGGGCACACACAAAGTAGTGTGCGCATCAGGACCCAGGGGAAGGAGCAGTGACCCCATAGAAGAGTGAACCAGACCTACCTGCTAGTGTTGGAGGGTCACCTACAGAGGTGGGGTGGTGGCTGTGTCTCACAGTGAGGACAAGGACACTGGCAGTGGAAGTTCTGGGAAGGGCGCCTTGGCGTGAGCCCTCCCAGAGTCTGCCATTAGCCCCACCAAAGAGCCCGGGTAGGCTCCAGTGCTGGGTCGCCTCAGGCCAAAAAACCTACAGGGAGGGCACCCAGCCCCACCCATCAGCAGACAAGTGGATTAAAGTTTTACTGAGCTCTGCCCACCAGAGCAACAGCCAGCTCTACCCACCACCAGTCCCTCCCATCAGGAAACTTGCACACCCTCTTAGATAGCCTCATCCACCAGAGGGCACACAGCAGAAGCAAGAAGAACTACAATCCTGCAGCCTGTGGAACAAAAACCACATTCACAGAAAGATAGACAAGATGAAAAGGCAGAGGGCTATATACCAGATGAAGGAACAAGATAAAACCCCAGAAAAACAACTAAATGAAGTGGAGATAGGCAACCTTCCAGAAAAAGAATTCAGAATAATGATAGTGAAGATGATCCAGGACCTCAGAAAAAGAATGGAGGCAAAGATCAAGAAGATGCAAGAAATGTTTAACAAAGACCTAGAAGAATTAAAGAACAAACAAACAGAGAAACAATGCAATAAATGAAATGAAAACTACACTAGAAGGAATCAATAGCAGAATAACTGAGGCAGAAGAACGGATAAGTGACCTGGAAGACGGAATGGTGGAATTCACTGCTGCTGAACAGAATAAAGAAAAAAGAATGAAAAGAAATGAAGACAGTCTAACAGACCTCTGGGACAACATTAAATGCAAGAACATTCGCATTATAGGGGTCCCAAAAGCAGAAGAGAGAGAGAAAGGACCAGAGAAAATACTTGAAGAGATTATAGTCGAAAACTTCCCTAATATGGGAAAGGAAATAGCCACCCACGTCCAGGAAGCACAGAGAGTCCCATACAGGATAAACCCAAGGAGAAACATGCCGAGACACATAGTAATCAACTTGGCAAAAATTAAAGACAAAGAAAAATTATTGAAAGCAGCAAGGGAAAAACGACAAATAACATACAAGAGAACTCCCATAAGGTTAACAGCTGATTTCTCAGCAGAAACTCTACAAGCCAGAAGGGAGTGGCATGATATCTTTAAAGTGATGAAAGGGAAAACCTACATCCAACATTACTCTACCCGGCAAGGATCTCATTCAGATTCGACAGAGAAATCAAAAGCTTTACAGACAAGCAAAAGCTAAGAGAATTCAGCACCACCAAACCAGCTCTACAACAAATGCTAAAGGAACTTCTCTAAGTGGGAAACACAAGAGAAGAAAAGGACCTACAAAAACAAACCCAAAACAATTTTAAAAATGGTAATAGGAACATACATATCAATAATTACCTTAAAAGTGAATGGATTATATACTCCAACCAAAAGACACAGTCTTGCCAAATGACTGGTATATATGCTGTCTATAAGAGACCCACTTCAGACCTAGGGACACATACAGACTGAAAGTGAGGGGATGGAAAAAGATATTCCATGCAAATGGAAATCAAAAGAAAGCTGGAGTAGCTATACTCATATCAGATAAAATAAACTTTAAAATAAAGAATGTTACAAGAGACAAGCAAGGACACTACATAATGATCAAGGGATCAATCCAAGAAGAAGATACAACAATTATAAATACATATGCATCCAACATAGGAACACCTCAATACATAAGACAAATCCTAACAGCTATAAAAGAGAAAATCAACAGTTACACAATAATAGTGGGGACTTTAACACCTCACTTACACCAATGGACAGATCATCCAGACAGAAAATTAATACAGAAACACAAGCTTTAAATGACACAATAGACCAGATAGATTTAATTGATATTTGTAGCCCATTCCATCCAAAAATGGCAGATTACACTTTCTTCTCAAGTTCACATGGAACATTCTCCAGGATAGATCACATCTTGGGTCACAAATCAAGACTTGGTAAATTTAAGAAAACTGAAATCATATCAAGCATCTTTTCCGAACACAAGTCTATGAGTGTAGAAATCAATTACAGGGGAAAAAAATGTAAAAAACACAAACACATGGAGGCTAAACAATACGTTACTAAATAACCAAGAGATCACTGAAGAAATCAAAGAGGAAATCAAAAAATACCTAGAGACAAATGACAACAAAAACATGATGATCCAAAACCTATGGGATGCAGCAAAAGCAGTTCTAAGAGGGAAGTTAATAGCAATACAATCCTACCTCAAGAAACAAGAAACATGTCAAATAAACAATCTAACCTTACACCTAAAGGAACTAGAGAAAGAAGAACAAACAAAACCCAAAGTTAGCAGAAGGAAAGAAATCATAAAGATCAGAGCAGAAATAAACAAAATAGAAACAAAGAGAACAACAGCAAAGATCAAGAAAACTAAGATCTGGTTCTTTGAGAAGATAAACAAAATTGATAAACCATTAGCCAGACTCATCAAGAAAAAGAGGGAGAGGACTCAAATCAATAAAATTAGAAATGAAAAAGGAGAAGTTACAACAGACGCCGCAGAAATACAAAGCATCCTAAGAGACTACCACAAGCAACTCTATGCCAATAAAATGGACAACCTGGAAGAAATGGACAAATTCTTAGAAAGGTATAACCTTTCAAGACTGAACCAGGAAGAAATAGAAAATATCAACAGACCAATCACAAGTAATGAAATTGAAACTGTGATTAAAAATCTTCCAACAAACAAAAGTCCAGGACCAGATGGCTTCACAGGTGAATTCTATCAAACATTTAGAGAAGAGCTAACACCCATCCTTCTCAAACTCTTCAAAAAATTGCAGAGGAAGGAACACTCCCAAACTCATTCTATGAGGCCACCATCACCCTGATACCAAAACCAGACAAAGATACTACAAAAAAAGAAAATTACAGACCAATATCACTGATGAATACAGATGCAAAAATCTTCAACAAAATACTAGCAAACAGAATCCAACAACACATTAAAAGGATTATACACCAGGATCAAGGGGGATTTATCCCAGGGATGCAAGGATTCTTCAGTATATGCAAATCAATCAATGTAATATACCATATTAACAAATAGAACAATAAAAACCATATGATCATCTCCATAGATGCAGAAAAAGCTTTTGACAAAATTCAACACTAATTTATGATAAAAACTCTCCAGAAAGTGGGCACAGAGGCAACCTACCTAAATAATAAAGGCCATATATGACAAACCCACAGCAAACATCATTCTCAATGGTGAAAAACTGAAAGCATTTCCTCTAAGATCAGGAACAAGACAAGGATGTCCACTCTCACCACTGTTATTCAACATAGTTTTGGAAGTCCTAGCCACAGCAATCAGAGAAGTAAAAGAAATAAAAGGAATACAAATTGGAAAAGAAGAAGTAAAACTGTCACTGTTTGCAGATGACATGATACTATATATAGAGAATCCTAAAGATGCCACCAGAAAACTACTAGAGCTAATCAATGAATTTGGTAAAGTTACAGGATACAAAATTAATGCACAGAATTCTCTTGCATTCCTATACGCTAACAATAAAAAATCAGAAGAGAAATTAAGGAAACAATCCCATTCACCACTGCAACAAAAAGAATAAAATACCTAGGAATAAACCTACCTCAGGAGGTAAAAGACCTGTACTCAGAAAACTATAAGACACTGATGAAAGAAATCAAAGATGACACAAACAGCTGGAGAGATATACCATGTTCTTGGATTGGAAGAATCAACATTGTGAAAATGACTATACTACTCAAAGCAATCTACAGATTCATTGCAATCCCTATCAAACTACCAATGGCATTTTTCACAGAACTAGAATAAAAAATCTTAAAATTTGCATGGAGACACAGAAGACCCCAAATAGCGAAAGCAATCCTGAGGGAGAAAAACAGAGCTGGAGGAATCAGGCTCCCTGACTTCAGACTATACTACAAAGCTACAGTAATCAACACAATATGGTACTGGCGAAGAAACAGAAATATAAATCAATAGAACAGGATAGAAAGCCCAGAGATACACCCACATACCTGTGGTCAACTAATCTATGACATAGGAGGCAAGGATATACAATGGAGAAAAGACAGTCTCTTCAATAAGTGGTGCTGGGAAAACTGGACAGCTAGATGTAAAAGAATGAAATTAGAACACTCCCAAACACCATACACAAAAATAAATTCAAAATGGATTAAAGACCTAAATGTAAGACCAGACACTATAAAACTCTTAGAGGAAAACATAGGAAGAACACTCTTTGACATAAATCACAGCAAGATCTTTTTTGATCCACCTCCTAGAGTAATGGAAATAAAAACAAAAATAAACAAATGGGACCTAATGAAACTTCAAAGTTTTTGCAAAGCAAAGGAAACCATAAACAAGACAAAAAGACAACCCACAGAATGGGAGAAAATATTTGCAAACGAATCAACGGAAAAAGGGTTAATCTCCAAAATATATAAACAGCTCATGGAGCTCAACATTAAAAAAACAAACAACTGAATCAAAAAATGTTCAGAAGACCTAAATAGACACTTCTCCAAGGAAGACATACAAATGGCCAAGAGGCACATGAAAAGCTGTTCAACATCACTAATTATTAGAGAAATGCAAATCAAAACTACAATGAGGTATCGCCTCATACCGGTTAGAATGGGCATCATCAGAAAATCTACAAACAACAAATGCTGGAGAGGGTGTGGAGAAACTGTTGGTGGGAATGCACTGTTGGTGGGAATGTAAATTGATACAGCCCCTATGGAGAACAATATGGAGGTTCCTTAAAAAACTAAAAATAGAATTACCATATGATCCAGCAGTCCCACTACTGGGCATATACCCAGAGAAAACCATAATTCTAAAAGACACATGCCCCCCAATGTTCACTGCAGGACTATTTACAATAGCCAGGTCATGGAAGCAACCTAAATGCCCATCAACAGACGAATGGATAAAGAAGATGTGGTACATATATACAATGGAGTATTACTCAGCCATAAACAAAAATTAAATTGGGTCATCTGTAGAGACGTGGATGGATCTAGAGACAGTCATACAGAGTGAAGCAAGTCAGAAAGAGAAAAACAAATATCGTATATTAACGCATATATGTGGAACCTAGAAAAATAGTACAGATGAACCGGTTTGCAGGGCAGAAATTGAGACACAGATGTAGAGAACAAATGTATGGACACCAAGGGGGGAAAGCGGCGGGGGGTGGTGGGGGTGGTGGGATGAATTGGGAGATTTGGATTGACATGTATACATTGATGTGTATAAAACTGATGACTAATAAGAACCTGCTGTATAAAAAAAAATTAAATTAAAATAAAAAATGATAAAGATAATGAAGAGGAGGAGGAGGATGCAGGAAGTAGAGAGTAAACATATCAGATAAAACACATAAAGCAGCAACCATTTGTACTCTGTGAAAGAAATCTCTCCTGGCTCTTTTCAGACTGAAAGAAAATACAGACTTCTCAGGGACCTTGCTGTAAAGGACTTTAATTCCAAAATAATGTGAGCATGGGGGGATAGCAACATCCCACCAAGGCACCTCAAGCAAAGCTATCTTCAAAGCTGGGGCACTATAAATCCTGGGTAGTGGTTTATAACAGCCCACCCTTACTTTTATAATTAAAATCATTTATATTGCCATTGAAAAAGCTTAACCTGAAGGTGGGATATCCTGGGGTGCACACATGGACACCATGACTTGCAATGCAGAAAAGTACAAAAGGTAAGAGAAGGCCAACTCTCATTACCTTGAGAGACAGTCCAATGCTAGGATAGGAGGGAATGAGAGTTAAGTAGATATTATATTCCCCCATTTCTATCATTTTATATTATATTAATACTTATATTAATTTACATCATTTTATTTTATTTTATTTTTTAAGATTTATTGATTGATTGATTGATTGCTATGTTGGGTCTTCGTTTCTGTGCTAGGGCTTTCTCTAGTCGCAGCAAGCGGGGGCCACTTTTCATCGCGGTGCACAGGCCTCTCACAAGGCCTCTCTTGTTGCAGAGCACAGGCTCCAGACGCGCAGGCTCAGTAGTTGTGGCTCACGGGCCTAGTTGCTCTGCAGTATGTGGGATCCTCCCAGACCAGGGCTCGAACCTGTGTCCCCTGCATTAGCAGGCCGACTCTCAACCACTGCGCCACCAGGGAAGCCCCCTTACATCATTTTATAACAAGCATTTCACAGCATATATGTCAAGATTTCCTTAGCTAATTTATTAATTTTAAAAGATTTTGAGGGAGACTTCCACTCCAGCCATGATTGAATAATGGGGACTAGATTTACCCTCTCACCAGAAACAAGAAAATTGGACAAAATGTATGAGGAAACAGGTTTGGGATATTTGACAACAGGCAACACAGGACTGTGCTCTCTGAGAGAATGGAAACACACAAGGTGAGCCAAGTAATAACCCCAGCAATCTGTTTGGAGTCTTCTCTGGATCATGAATCATGGAGAAAGAGATCACAAGTAGAGTATTTTATTTGAGGAGACAAAAATTGAGTTTGAGAATACTGAGTTGGCTGGAACTTCTATGGCAGAGTATTGTGGGGGGTTGGTGGAGAGTGCATGGAGAAAGAATCCATAAGTATCAACAATCCCATTAAATGTAAATCGTCTAAACACTCTAGTTAAAGATAGAGATTGTCTGGTTGGATAGAAAGACCCAACTGTATGCTGCCTACAAGAAGTCCACTTCACATATGAAAACACAAATATGTTAGAAATAAAGAGATGAAACAAGATATATCATGCAAATACCACAAATAAATAGATAAGAAAAAAATTCAGCCTGGAGTTTCTATACTAATATCAGGCAAAACAGATTCCATGGCAAAGAATATTACCAGAGATAAAAAGCTTATTTCATAATGATAAAGGTTAATTACTCAAGAGAACATAATCCTAAATGTGAATGCAACTAATAATAGATCTTCAAAATACATGGAACAAAACTGACAGAACTGCAAGAAGAAATAATCTACAATTATAATTGGAGAGTTGAACACCCCTTTCTCAATAACTAATCAAATAAGTTGACATAAAATCAGTAAGGATATAGAAAGTTTAAACAACTCTATTAACCAGATTGACCTAATTGACATTTCTAGAACATGCCACTGAACAAGAGCAGAATGAATACTCATTCTTCTCAAGTGCACAATGAATACTCATTCTTCTCAAGCGCACACAACATTTACCAAGTTAGACCATATCCTGGATGCATAAAAGAAGTCTCAACTGGACCTGGAAGGTATTATGCTTAGTGAAATAAATCAGACAGAGAAAGACAAAGACTATATGTTATTACTTATATGTGGAATCTAAAAAAAACAAACAAATGAATATAACAAAACAGAAACAGACTCATAGATATAGAGAAGAAACTAGTGGTTACCAATGGGGAGAGGGGTTGGGGAAGGGCAAGATACAGGTAGGGGATTAAGAGATACAAACTACTATGTATAAAATAAATAAGGTACAAGGATATATTGTACAGCACAGGGAATATAGCCAATATTTTGTAATAACTTTAAATAGAATATACTCTATTAAAATATTGAATCACTATGTTTTACACTTGAAACTAACATAATATTATAAATCAATATACTTCCATTTAAAAGTCTCAAAAAATATAACGGGGCTCAAGTAATACAAAATATGTTCTCTGACCAAAATTAAACTAAAAATCCATAATAGAAGGTTGTCTGGAAAAATAGTCAAATATTTGGAAACTAAGTTACTTTAAAAAGTAATCCATGGGTCAGAGAAGAAATCAAAAAATAAATTAGAAAGTATTTTGAACTGAATGAAAATGAAAACACAACATTCCCATACTTGTGGGATGCAACTAAAGCAGTACTAGAAAGTATTTTAAAAGATAATAAGGGATTATCAAGAATTACTTTTTCCTAATAAATACCATGCCAAAAAATGTGACAACTGAGATTAATTGGACAAATTCCTTGAACTACAAAATTTATCAAAGTCTACACAAAAAGAAATAGATAACCTGAATAGCTCTATATCTATTTTTTAAATTAAATTGTATGAATAAACTTTCCCATGAATAAAACTCCAGGCCCATATGGCTTCACCGGGAAATTCTGGCAAATATTTAAGAAAGAAAGAATACCAATTCTACCCAAACTCTTCTAAGAAATTAAGGAGTAGTGATTACTTCCCAATTCATCCTCTGAGGCCAGCATTACTCTGACAAAGACAATTCAAGTGGGAATAAAAGCCCCATACATATACGATCAATTCATTTTGACAAGGTGCCAAGGCAATTCGATGGAGAAAGACTTTTAAACAAATGGTGCTGGAAAATCTGGTTATCTAAGTGCAAAAGGAAAAAACCCTCAACTCTTACTTCACACCACATACAAAAATACAAAAAAAGTAACTCAAATTGGATCACAGTCCTAAAAATAAAATGTAAACTTATATCACTTCTAGAGGAAAACATAGGAGAAAAGCCTTGTGAAACTGAGATGAGCAAACTGATATAAACTGTACTATGTCAAAATTATAAACTTCTGGACTTCCCTGGTGGCGCAGTGGTTGAGAATCCACCTGCCAATGTAGGGGACACGGGTTCGAGCCCTGGTCCGGGAAAATCCCCCATGCCGCGGAGCAACTAAGCCCGTGCGTCACAACTACTGAGCCCACGTGCTGCAACTACTGAAGCCCGAGCGCCTAGAGCCTGTGCTCTGCAACAAGAGAAGCCACCACAACGAGAAGCCCACGCACCTCAACGAAGAGTAGCCCCCGCTCACTGCAACTAGAGAAAGCCCGCGCGCAGCAACGAAGACCCAACACAGCCAAAAATAAATAAATAAAATAAATAAATTTATTTAAAAAAAATTATAAACTTCTGTTCTTTGAAAGATACCTTAAAGAAGATAAAAGAGACAAGCAACAAACTAAGAGAAAATATTTGTAAAACGCCATCTCTGAAAAATGACTTGTATCCAGAATATATAAAAAACCCTTACAACTGAATAATTTAAAAGAACAGCAAAAAACTTTAGTTCACCAAAGAGATATGGTTAGAAAATAGCACTTAAAAAGATGCTCAACATCATTAGTCCTTGGGGAAATGCAAACAAACTAAGACCACACTGAGACATTACTACACACCTATTGGAATAGGTAAAATTTTTTAAACTGATAATACCAAGTGCTGATGAGGCTGTAGAACAAATGAAACTTCTGTACATTCCTAGTAAGAAAACAAATGTACAGTCAACTTAGAAAACAGTTTGGCAGTTTTTTAGAAAGTTAGATATACCATTTGACCTAGCAATCCCATTCTAGGTATTTATCCAAGAGAAATGAGAAAGTATATATTCCAGAAAGACATGTATGCAACTATTTACAGCTGCTTTACTCACAGTTTCCAAAAACAGAAGTTCTTCAAATGTCCATCAACAGACAAATGGCTACACAATTGTGGTTCATTCATACACTGGAATACTGCTCAGCAATAAAAAGAAACAAACTACTGATATACCCAACATGGATGAATCTCAAATGCCTATTACTAGGTGAAAGAAATCGATCTGAAAAGGCCACATATTGCATACTTCCAACTATGTGACATCTGGGAAAGGCAAATCAGATCCATGGTTCCAGGAGCTGGAGATGGAGGGAGGGGATTGACTACAGAGGCACAAGGGAAATTTTGGGAATGATAGAAATATCATTATTTGATTGTGGTGGTGGTTATAGGACTACATACATTTGTCAAAACTTATTGAACTGTAGTACACCTAAAAGGGTGAATGTTACCATTTGTAAATTATATCAAAATAACCTGACTTTTATGGAAGGAAGAAGATAAAAGGAGAATGGTTAGTACATGGAATGATAGGTACAGAATAGGGAGTCGTGCAGGCACATAAAGATTCACAAGATCTGTATCATGGAAACTATGCTTTGATTACCTCTCATCTTATATTTGAACAAGCCCAGAGCTCCTATTAAACTAGATCCCCCATTTAAACCCAACCACAATAACTTAAATCCCACTCTTGGAAATAATATCCTGAAACGTACTGTCTGTTGATACCTGGCCTTTCTCACTCGTTCCAGGAAATGAAATAACTGAAAGTCTATGTCAGAGCGAAATCCTTGAAAACAAAAGCATGTTCTATGTACCTAAAACCAAACAAAACCACACCACAAAGGGAGACCTCCAGGAACTCAAAAGATGAGGTAAAATGTAAAACACTGACAAGACACACTGGAGCTAATGTGAAATGACTGATGCTCATGTAGTACATCTCTGGTGAGGATGTAAAACGGTAAAACAATGGTACTGCTTGGTTCTGTTTATATGCAATTTCTTCTTAAGGAATCTAATCAGTAGTGACAGAAAGCAGATCACTGGTTGCCTGGGGCTGGGTGTATAGTGGGCATCCAACGGGGCATAAGGGAACTTTTGGGGATGCTGAAATGTTCTTGATTGTAGTGGTGGTCACACGGGTGAATACATTTGTCAAAACTCATTAAACCTTACACTTAAATGGATGTCTTTAATTATATACAAATTATATCACAATAGCATAGTGTTCTTTAAAAAAGATTTTTAGTGGCTTCTATCTCCTGCAGTACAATGGACTAGATATACTTGTTAACTCTGTCCATGAAAGCAAATAAAAATATGGGTTAATATTTAATGCTTACATTAAAATTTATACATTAATGTAAATTAAACATAATTATAAGTTATAAACATAAATTAAAATTTATGATTATGAAATTTTTACTCACAGCTAAGTCTCATGATAGATTATCATTGCTTTTAAAATCGTTGCATTTAAAAATGGCTTTTTTTTTTTTTTTTTGGCTTGGGTTTGTGGAAATATGAGAACAAGTAAGGGCTATTTACTCAGAGATCACTATAGCAAGAGGGTCAGACACCATCACTTGCTTTTCAGCAGAAACTCAAAGGCAGGCAGTGGAGTAGGAAAGCTTCATAGTGAAACAAAGGGAAGGCTTCAGGTGTGCCCTGAATAGAGACTCTTGGTCTGGGAAAGCTGTAAGTGGACTAACAAGAAGCAGGGCATCCATGTGATTGGTTAGCGGTACGCATTTGGCTTTCTCTGGTTAGTCCTAAGCTGGAAGCAGGAATAAAAATTAGGAAAGCTGTCAGTCATTCATCAAATCCTGGCTGTTTGAGGCTGATTGTTACAGCGATTATTGGTTGACTTCCTGGACCATTATCTAGAGATGGTAGTCTGACTTCCTACAAGTCTGACTTACAGATAGCACAGCCTGGCTTCCTGGGCCAGTTACTGTAGCTAATGGACTGGTTTTCTGGTCTGATTGCTATAGACTGTGGGTCACAGCTCCATTTTTATATATGGTCTGGCCATTGTCCATTTGTATGTTAAACTTCTCAGGTTTCTATAACCTGATCCTTAATTTAAGCCCCAAATCACCATCAAATAGCTAAATCTCTTCTCAGGTATTCTATCACTTTAATCTTCATAATGAAAACTACTAGGAATCTTTTAATCTCTCTTTTTTAATTATGTATCCATGTATGTATGTATGTAGTTATTTAAATTGAGATAGAATTGTCATATAACATTGTGGAAGCTTAAGGTGTACACGTGTTGATTTGATACATTTATATATTGCAATACGGTTACCACCTTAGCATTAGCTAACACCTCTATCATCACATAATTATTACTTTCTTTTTTGTGGTGAGAACAATTAAAATTTAGTCTCTTAGCAACTTTGAAGTTTATAATACAGTATTGTTGACTAAAATCACGATGCTGTGGATTAGATCTCCAGGACTTTTTCATCTACTAGCTGCGAGTTTGTACCGTCACACATCTCTCCATTTCCCCCACCCCCCAGGCCCTGGTAATCACCATTCTACTGTCTGTTTTTACAAGTTTGGTTTTTTAATATTCCATATATAAGTGAGAGCACACAGTATTTGTAGTCTAAACTTGCCATCTAAGCTGGGCACACTTGTGATCTTGGAGTTAACATTCCCTGTCCCCCTAGAGATGCCTTTTTCCTCTTTCCTGTATTAGATCTCTTTCTTCCTACATTCCACGCTCTCCTCTCTCAGTTCATTCCTCTATTTCCGTGATACACATTAACTTCTTGAGAAAAATCGCATGGGAGGTAAATATAGGAGACTTAGAACATCCAAAACTCTTTTTAGTCTGACCTCACATATAAAGTGATAGCTTGGAAAGGTTGAAATTCTCTATTCGAAAATACATTTTTTCAAAAGATTTCCTTCAGAATTTTAAGGCTCCATTGCCTTTTTACTTTCAAATGTTGCTGTAATTCTGATTCCCCATTCTTTACATGCAACCTCGTTTGTTCCTCTCTGGAAATTCACGGGATCTCTTGCTGCCCCTAACATTCTAAAATTTCACATTGATGCATCTTAATGTGGAAGCCTTTTGATCTGGTGCTGGCAAATTATCTTGCATTATTTGGTTGTTTAATTCCTCCCCTTTATATTCTTTGTCCTATTTCTAGAACGCCTTCCTTTGGGGGCTATGTGATTTCAGGGACTAGTTCTTTAATTTTCTTATAGTTGTCTCTCCTCTTTTTTTCATCTCTTTGCCTTTTTTGTTCCATTTTCCGTTAGATTTCCTCAAACTAATCTTCCAACCATTTGAGTTTTTCATTTGTGCTATTCAAACAGTCACCCTGTTTTTAACCCTATCTTCACATCCAGATATTCCTGATACTGACAATTCAGAAACATTTGGGGGGCGGGGCGGGGTGTGCAACATAAATCAGGTTGCTTCTTGGTTTTCCACAAAGCCAGTTAAGGAATTAATCTCTCAGTCTACCAAGAGTCAGTTTCTGCTCTTTTATTTGCTTTCCAGTTTCCAAAAGTTCTTTACTCTTACCTCCAGTCCTTGTGGTTTTAAGCCTTAACAAAAATATTTTTGCTAGCATTTTATTGGGGTTTTGGGAGAGAGTAAAAGTAAATATATGTGTTTAAACTTCCTTCTTTACCAGAAGGTACTCACCAAAACAACCTTAGCATTCCCCTCAGCTCGACTAAACTTTACACAGCCTTCTTCCTGACCCTTGGCCCCTGACCTCCCTCTGCTTAGAGCATTTACTTTAGAAAACCTGGCATCACAAATTCTTTCTCTCCCATTGAGACATAAATCTTCTCCTAGCCTCTTGCCACACCCAGGAACATCTTCTCTAGGACCTGGGAGCCATTCCTCTGATATGTAATCTTCAAGAACGACAGTGTCCCCGTATCCCACCCTTTGTGGGAGGGTAGGAGCCTAATAGCAGACACAGATGATCAACCTCCCCACTAACATCCTCCAATATTTGTTCACTAGCTCACCTTAGTGTTCAAAAATTCTCCCTACCTTTTGTTTCACCAGAGTTGAGTTCAATCTCTCTTCCCAATTGCAATAGTCTTGAACAAAGTCTTCCTGGACTGTTTGACTCTGGTACACTTTTTCTTTTACAGTATGGATGCATTTTTATTTTAAAAAATTATTTGGATCAGTAACTGATAAAAGCAAATATTGTATCTGGAAACATATCAGATTTTTGAAACATTGTCCAACTCAGTAAACATTTCTTGAGCACTTGTATATTGTGTTTGTATTGTGCCAGGCATTGAAGATACCACAAAAAAAGTAATAAATTCAGGAAGTGGGCAACACATCCAAAAGGATGCATTATAGATATCAAGTTTGATTTGCTTACTTATAACTGAGACAAAGACTAGCTTTGTGATCTCAGGCAAATTCATTCTCTTCTCTACATCTCTTATTCTGAAAAATAATGGTATTGCACTACATGGTTTATAAATTTCCTGTTTGACTCTCAGATTCTGCGACAAGTTTGAAGTAATGCAACAACTTGTTTTTGGCAATAAAGTTACTAAAATATTTTAAAAATTTTTACTTTAGTCAGAATTTACTTAAATATGTTAGTAGTCTGTTTCAGTGGTAGGATTGGACAGGAATAATACAGGATTCAATTAAGCATAGCTGAGTTCTCTGAGAGGTACTTACAAATCAATATTTGAGCCTTATCTGAAATCCTAGCGATTTTTTCTCTTTACAGGACATAGTTTCAAGGTCCAAAAAGTATCTCTGGAGAGTATTACATTTTGGAGCTTGCTCAAAGTTCTATAAATACTCCAGCAAAGGAAAGAAAACAAGCCATCAGCAATCACCCTGACAGGGATTTATCGAGCGGCCCAGAGTGCTGGACTCCAGTCCAAACTGCTGTCATGGTTATAAAGGCAGCAGAGTCATCATTCAAATGGATTTAAGTGCCCATTGTGTGTAAAGACCTTCCTCGCCTCTCAGAGCTAACAAGTTAAGATGTATAACAGAAGCCTCTTAGCCTTAGGGGGTGCTTGGCACAGCAAAATTCAAAGGCAGTAAAGATAACTACACCCCAACTACTGGCTGAGTTCAGCTCAGTAGTCTGTAGTGAGGCTGTGGAGAACCCGTCGTAATCTGTTGTCACGTAGAGTTGAGTTGGATTCCTGGTCTATTGCCATCTATTAGTTGTGTTATTGTGGGCAGGTTAACTTAACCTTTTTGAGCCACATAGAGCTGTTGAAAGAATTAAATGAAATAAACTATGTGACATGCTTAGCACATTCACTGGCATATAAATTGTGCTTAATAAGTATTAGCTGAATTTATTAATAGTAAGAGTTAAAGGTAGAGGTAGCAATGGTAGAAATTTGGTCCACCTTATATACATTGGAGCGAATCAGAATATGCCCCCTCAAAGTATGCCACTTTGGCATAAATATTATTTTGAGCTGAAGATACTTCAGACACAGCAATGCAAGAAAGGCTGTGACCTTTCTATCTAAAAGCAGGATCTAAAATTTCTTGTGAGAAAGGTGCCCTCCCTGTACCAGGAAGGGCAGGATGACTCTTAATCACCAGAGACTCTTAGCCCAGAGATGTAATATACATAACAAATCTTACTAAAACAGCCCTTATCTTCCGTTACTTCCCCCCACGTACTTACCTTCCCACAGCTGGCCACTTCTAGGAGCCTGAACCCTTTTTTCTTTATCTTGTCACTTCTCCACAAATCTATTATTCTTTCTGAAGGTGCTATATAAGCCCCAAGTTGTAAGCACCCCTTTGAGTTACGCATCACTGAGCAACTCCTGAGTGTATTTGCACTGCACAAGTTTATAAACTCTGTTTTTCTCTTGTTAGTCTGACTTTTGTCCATTTAATTTCCAGAGCTCCAGTCACAGAACCTAAGAGGGTAGAGAAAGAGGGGTTTTTTTCCTCCTGTTTTTTTACAGTTTGTACGTATGTGAGTTTGTGATAACTGTGTTTATCCAGAGAGACACTGATCTTATCTATTGATTTAGGAAGGCTTTATAGAGGAGGTAAAAAAATCACAGAATGATGGCTTACTAGAATAGAGGGAACTGAGAAATTTCAGGGTATCCTCAAGCAAGAAAGAGATGAAGCAGAAGATGCTTCACATGTTGGAGGAACTACAGAGTCATTATGATTGTGGCAGCAAGGGCCAGGAGGAGAGTGGTGGGAGATGAGGTCTGAGGCCAAGGAAAAGTCTTTGAATGTCACCTCAGTGGAAGTGGAAGTCCCCTGAGGGTTTGAGCAGCAAAGTGACCTGCTCTGAATGCAAGGGAAATGGAGCTGCTCCTCTGCAGTCAGAGCTGGCTGACTGGAGCTTGGACTGGATGGTTTACATTGACACAAATAAGTAGGGCTAGAGAAGAAGTATTGAGAGAGCTTATTTTGTTTTAAAACCTTGCTCTGCAATTGGCTGAGGGACTTATCTGTCATAAACTCAACCTCTTGCCTTAGTGTGGCTCCACTAGATGTTACAGGCTAGGCCCCTAGATGAGGTCTGAGACAGCTGGGCAGTGGCCCTGCGTCAGTATCCTGCCCCCTGTCTCCATGTGGCAGAAGCAGGTGGAAAGGGAGGGATTGTTCCCTGAGAGAGAGGGTCAAACTGGTGAGTGTGAGAGGCAGCGTTGGAAGCAGCTGGACAGGTCAGAAGAGGCCTTGGCATAGGGAACAGGTTGTGTCGGTATCATTTCAACCACAGTTCTGTTTCATTGCCAAATGCCAGTTCTTGGCGGTCATAAAATGTTAGAGTCGGAACAAAATAGTTTAGAGAATTTCAAGTCCTACAAATGATCAAACTGTGCTGAGGAACCCTGGGATTCCACAAAGGTGATTCAGGGACAATCCAAAAAGGGGTTGTAAGGGAAAAACAGTGGGTGGAGAGGAGTCTCCTCCCTCTTTACCCTACTGCTTCCATCTATGTTAGATTGGATATTTATCTAAGATTTTGCTTGAAGGAAGAGTTTTGCAGGTTAAAAAAAAAACGTTTGAAAATCAAAATCAAATTCATCTTAACCACCTCATTGTAGGGATGAAGAAAAAGGTTCAGATATTAATTACAAATGTTCTGGAAAACTGCATCTCAAGCCAGACCTCTCAATCACTTACTGCCTAGCAGCAATGCTATTTAATGAGCAGTTACTATGTGCCAGCCACTTGACTAAATTTTTTATAAACTTTATCTCACGAATCCACCAATAACCATATTAAGTAGGCATTAAGGGTCCTATTAATGAGAAAATTGAGATTCAGTGTGGTTAAGTAATTTTTAAATGCCTCACAGCTGAGTGCCAAAGCCAAGATTTGAACCCAGGCTAATCCATCTGACACCTAGGCCACAACTCATAAGTTCTATCCTATCCTCAAACAAACAAGCAAACCTGTCAGCCAAGGAAATTCTCATTGCCGTCCAAAGAAATGTGTGAAAACGTTTAGAACAGCCATAAAAGCTAATATTATAATATTTATAGAGCTTTTAATATTTTAACACATTTTTCATGCAGTGCTCACTATAAGCAGAGTACTCTTCTAGGTGATTTACAAATATTAACTCATATAATACTTCCAATAGCTCTAACAGGTAGTTACAATCAATATTCCCAATTTGCAGATGAGGAAAACTGAGGCACAGAAAAATTAACTAATTTACCCCTTACTGGTAGAGGAGAGATGTAACCTATCAAATGCTACACACGGAAGAATTCATTCAGGAGAGAGACTCCATTCAAACCTGCACTCTCTTCAATCTGTGCTTCTGAGGGAGAAGAATGTGAGAGATTTTATGAGCCAGCCCTGGATGGGACAGTTTTATTCCTGTCATATCACATTGGCTAGAAGCCAGTCACATGACCTCAACTAACAGCAAGGGAGGCTGGGAAATGAGCTCTGGTTGTGTGCCCTGGGGGGAAGAGGAGAAAACTGGGTAAACATCTGGCAATCCCTTCTACTATAGAGGAAGACACTTTAAATGATATAAAAGATACTCAACCTACTTGGAGGAAAAAAGCCAATTCCTGTGGTTAATTTTTTTAAAAACTACATATCTAGGAGATTGGTTCAAGATGGCGGAGTACAAGGACGTGCTCTCATTCCCTCTTGTGAGAACACCGGAATCACAACTAACTGCTGAACAATCATCGAAAAGAAGACACTGGAACTCACCAAAAAAAGATACCCCACATCCAAAGACAAAGGAGAAGCCACAATGAGACAGTAGGCCGGGCGCAATCACAATAAAATCAAATCCCATAACTGCTGGGTGGGTGACTCACAAACTAGAGAACAATTATACCACAGAAGTCCACTCACTGGAGTGAAGGGTCTGAGTCCCATGTCAGGCTTCCCAACCTGGGGATTGGCAACGGAAGGAGGAATTCCTAGAAAATCAGACTTTGAAGGCTAGTGGGATTTGATTGCAGGACTTCGACAGGACTGGGGGAAACAGAGACTCCACTCTTGGAGGGCACACACAAAGTAGTGTGCGCATCAGGACCCAGGGGAAGGAGCAGTGACCCCATAGAAGAGTGAACCAGACCTACCTGCTAGTGTTGGAGGGTCTCCCGCGGAGGCGGGGCGGTGGCTGTGTCTCACAGGGAGGACAAGGACACCAGCAGCGGAAGTTCTGGGAAGTGCTCCTTGGCGTGAGCCCTCCTGGAGTCCGCCATTAGCCCCACCAAAGAGCCCGGGTAGGCTCCAGTGCTGGGTCGCCTCAGGCCAAAAAACCTACAGGGAGGGCACCCAGACCCACCCATCAGCAGACAAGTGGATTAAAGTTTTACTGAGCTCTGCCCACCAGAGCAACAGCCAGCTCTACCCACCACCAGTCCCTCCCATCAGGAAACTTGCACAACCCTCTTAGATAGCCTCATCCACCAGAGGGCACACGGCAGAAGCAAGAAGAACTACAATCCTGCAGCCCGTGGAACAAAAACCACATTCACAGAAAGATAGACAAGATGAAAAGGCAGAGGGCTATGTACCAGATGAAGGAACAAGATAAAACCCCAGAAAAACAACTAAATGAAGTGGAGATAGGCAACCTTCCAGAAAAAGAAGTCAGAATAATGATAGTGAAGATGATCCAGGACTTTGGAAAAAGAATGGAGGCAAAGATCGAGAGGATGCAAGAAATGTTTAACAAAGACCTAGAAGAATTAAGGAACAAACAAACAGAGATGAACAATACAATAACTGAAATGAAAAATACACTAGAAGGAATCAATAGCAGAATAACTGAGGCAGAAAAACGGATAAGTGACCTGGAAGACAGAATGGTGGAATTCACTGCCAGAGAACAGAATAAAGAAAAAAGAATGAAAAGAAATGAACACAGCCTGAGACCTCTGAGACAACATTAAACGCACCAATAGTCGCATTATAGGGGTCCCAGAAGGAGAAGACAGAGAGAAAGGACACAAGAAAATATTAGAAGAGATTACAGTTGAAAACTTCCCTAACATGGGAAAGCAAATAGCAACCCAAGTCCAGGAAGCACAGAGAGTCCAAGGCAGGATAAACCCAAGGAGAAATGCACTGAGACACATAGTAATCAAATTGACAAAATTTAAAGACAAAGAAAAATTATTAAAAGCAACAAGGGAAAAATGACAAACAACATACAAGGGAACTCCCATAAGGTTAACAGCTGATTTCTCAGCAGAAACTCTACAAGGCAGAAGGGAGTGGCATGACATATTTAAAGTGATGAAAGGGAAGAACCTACAACCAAGATTACTCTACCTGGCAAGGATCTCATTCAGATTTGACGGAAAATCAAAAGCTTTACAGACAAGCAAAAGCTAAGAGAATTCAGCACCACCAAACCAGCTCTACAACAAATGCTGAATGGATACAAAAACAAGACCCATATATATGCTGTCTACAAGAGACCCACTTCAGATCTAGGGACACATACAGACTGAAAGTGAGGGGATGGAAAAAGATATTCCATGCAAATGGAAATCAAAAGAAAGCTGGAGTAGCAATACTCATATCAGATAAAATAGACTTTAAAATAAAGAATGTTACAAGAGACAAGGAAGGACACTACATAATGATCAAAGGATCAATCCATGAAGAAGATATAACAATTATAAATATATATGCACCCAACATAGGAGCACCTCAATACATAAGGCAACTGCTAACAGCTATAAAAGAGGAAATCAACAGTAACACAATAACAGTGGGGATTTTAACACCTCACTTACAACAATGGACAGATCATCCAAACAGAAAATTAATAAGGAAACAGAAGCTTTAAATGACACAATAGACCAGATAGATTTAATTGACATTTATAGGACATTCCATCCAAAAACAGCAGATTACACTTTCTTCTCAAGTGCACATGGAACGTTCTCCAGGATAGATCACATCTTGGGTCACAAATCAAGCCTCAGTAAATTTAAGAAAATTGAAATCATATTAAGCATCTTTTCTGACCACAACGCTAGGAGATTAGAAATCAATTCCAGGGGGAAAAAACACAAACACATGGAGGCTAAACAATATATTACTAAATAACCAGAAGATCACTGAAGAAATCAAAGAGGAAATCAAAAAATACCTAGAGACAAATGACGATGAAAACACGATGATCCAAAACCTATGGGATGCAGCAAAACCAGTTCTAAGAGGGAAGATTATAGCTATACAAGCCTACCCCAAGAAACAAGAAACATCTCAAATGAAAAATCTAACCTTACACCTAAAGGAACTAGAGAGAGAAGAACAAACAAAACCCAAAGTTAGCAGAAGAAAAGAAATCATAAAGATCAGAGCAGAAATAAATGAAATAGAAACAAAGAAAACAATAGCAAAGATCAATAAAACTAAAAGCTGGTTCTTTGAGAAGATAAACAAAACTGATAAACCATTAGCCAGACTCATCAAGAAAAAGAGGGAGAGGACTCAAATCAATAAAATTAGAAATGAAAAAGGAGAAGTTACAACAGACACCGCAGAAATACAGAGCATCCTAAGAGACGACTACAAGCAACTCTATGCCAATAAAATGGACAACCCGGAAGAAATGGACAAATTCTTAGAAAGGTATAACCTTCCAAGACTGAACCAGGAAGAAATAGAAAATATCAACAGACCAATCACAAGTCATGAAATTGAAACTGTGATTAAAAATCTTCCAACAGGGCTTCCCTGGTGGTGCAGTGGTTGAGAATCCGCCTGCCAATGCAGGGGACACGGGTTCAAGCCCTGGTCTGGGAAGATCCCACATGCCGCGGAGCAACTGGGCCCGTGAGCCACAACTACTGAGCCTGCGCGTCTGGAGCCTGTGCTCCGCAACAAGAGAGGCCGTGATAGTGAGAGGCCCGCACACCACGATGAAGAGTGGCCCCCACTTGCCGCAACTAGAGAAAGCCCTCACACAGAAACAAAGACCCAACACAGCCAAAAATAAATAAATGAATAAATAAATTTATAAAAAAAAAAATCTTCCAACAAACAAAAGTCCAGGACCAGATGGCTTCACAGGTGAATTCTATCAAACATTCAGAGAAGAGCTAACACCCATTCTTCTCAAAGTCTTCCAGAAAATTGCAGAGGAAGGAACACTCCCAAACTCATTCTATGAGGCCACCATCACCCTGATACCAAAACCAGACAAAGATACTACAAAAGGAGAAAATTACAGACCAATATCACTGATGAATATAGATGCAAAAATCCTCAACAAAATACTAGCAAACAGAATCCAACAACACATTAAAAGGATCATACACAATGATCAAGTGGGATTTATCCCAGGGATGCAAGGATGCTTCAATATAGGCAAATCAATTAATGTGATATGCCATACTAACAAATAGAACAATAAAAACCATATGATCATCTCCATAGATGCAGAAAAAGCTTTTGACAAAATTCAACACTAATTTATGATAAAAACTCTCCAGAAAGTGGGCATAAAGGGAACCTATCTCAACATAATAAAGGCCATATATGACAAACCCACAGCAAACATCATTCTCAATGGTGAAAAACTGAAAGCATTTCCTCTAAGATCAGGAACAAGACAAGGATGTCCACTCTCACCACTGTTATTCAACATAGTTTTGGAAGTCCTAGCCACAGCAATCAGAGAAGTAAAAGAAATAAAAGGAATACAAATTGGAAAAGAAGAAGTAAAACGGTCACTGTTTGCAGATGACATGATACTATACATAGTGAATCCTAAAGATGCCACTGGAAAACTACTAGAGCTAATCAATGAATTTGGTAAAGTTGCAGGATACAAAATTGATGCACAGAAATCTCTTGCATTCCTATACACTAATGATGAAAAATCTGAAAGCGAAATTAAGGAAACACTCCCATTTACCACTGCAACAAAAAGAATAAAATACCTAGGAATAAACCTACCTAGGGAGGCAAAAGACCTGTATGCAGAAAACTATAAGACACTGATGAAAGAAATTAAAGATGATACCAACAGATGGCGAGATATACCATGTTCTTGGATTGGAAGAATCAATATTGTGAAAATGACTATACTACCCAAAGTAATCTACAGATTCAATGCAATACCTATCAAATTACCAATGGCACTTCTTACGGAACTAGAACAAAAAATCTTAAAATTTGTATGGAGACACAAAAGACCCCGAATAGCCAAAGCAGTCTTGAGGGAAAAAAAATGGAGCTGGAGGAATCAGCCTCCCTGACTTCAAACTCTACTACAAAGCTACAGTCATCAAGACAATATGGTACTGGGACAAAAACAGAAATATAGATCAATGGAACAGGATAGAAAGCTCAGAGATACACCCACGCACTTATGGTCAACTAATCTATGACAAAGGAGGCAAGGATATACAATGGAGAAAAGACAGTGTCTTCAATAAGTGGTGCTGGGAAAACTGGACAGCTACATGTAAAAGAATGAAATTAGAACACTCCCAAACACCATACACAAAAATAAATTCAAAATGGATTAAAGACCTAAATGTAAGACCAGACACTATAAAACTCTTAGAGGAAAACATAGGAAGAACACTCTTTGACATAAATCACAGCAAGATCTTTTTTGATCCACCTCCTAGAGTAATGGAAATAAAAACAAAAATAAACAAATGGGACCTAATGAAACTTCAAAGCTTTTGCACAGCAAAGGAAACCATAAACAAGACCAAAAGACAACCCTCAGAATGGGAGAAAATATTTGCAAACGAATCAACGGACAAAGGATTAATCTCCAAAATATATAAACAGCTCATGCAGCTCAATATTAAAGAAACAAACAACCCAATCCAAAAATGGGCAGAAGACCTAAATAGACATTTCTCCAAAGAAGACATACAGATGGCCAAGAAGCACATGAAAAGTTGCTCAACATCACTAATTATGAGAGAAATGTAAATCAAAACTACAATGAGGTATCACCTCACACCAGTTAGAATGGGCATGATCATAAAATCTACAAACAACAAATGCTGAAGAGGGTGTGGAGAAAAGAGAACCCTCTTGCACTGTTGGTGGGAATGTAAATTGATACAGCCACTATGGAGAACAGTATGGAGGTTCCTTAAAAAACTAAACATAGAATTACCATATGACCCAGCAATCCCACTACTGGGCATATAACCAGAGAAAACCATAATTTAAAAAGACACATGCACCCCAATGTTCACTGCAGGACTATTTACAATAGCCAGGTCATGGAAGCAACGTAAATGCCCACCGACAGACGAATGGATAAAGAAGGTGTGGTACATATATACAATGGAATATTACTCAGCCATAAAAAGGAACAAAATTGGGTCATTTGTTGAGACGTGGATGGATCTAGAGACTGTCATACAGAGTGAAGTAAGTCAGAAAGAGAAAAACAAATATGGTATATTAACGCATATATGTGGAACCTAGAAAAATGGTACAGATGAACCGGTTTGCAGGGCAGAAATTGAGGCACAGATGTAGAGAACAAACGTATGGACACCAAGGGGGAAAGTGGCAGGGGGGAGATGGGGTTGGTGGGATGAACTGGGAGATTGGGATTGACATGTATACACTAATATGTATAAAATGGATAACTAATATGTATAAAATGGATAACTAATAAGAACCTGCTGTATAAAAAATAAAATAAAATTCAAAAAAAAATTAAAAAATAAAAAACTACATATCTAGGAGAGCTAAGCGACATTAGGTGGTGAATTTCTTTAGTAAATGACAGAGCAGTGCCAGCCACTCTCAGCCCCAGTGCCCTGCAATGCTGGCTGCCTCGGGACCACCCTGCAGCTCTGAACCTCAGTTTCCCCACTGGTTTAGGTCTGGGTTTAGACTTGATGTTCTGATCAAGCCTAAGGGGAGAGGTCCCTGGCTCCGTCAGGGAACCACACAGCAGGTGGTATGAGCTATTCAGAGGCCTGGGGGATGAATATCACGTATATTTGGGGATAAGATTCTGCCACACCTAAGGAAGTTGGCAAGGAAAGTGACGAATCAAGGATAAGCAAAGTCCTCGGGACGAAGTGGTTGACCGCCCCCCAAGAACACATAGACACTACCCCCCAACCCTGCTCCCCCAAAGCTGACCAAAGCACACAGCCTGCGCTGAGAAGGGGATGAGGCCCTTGCAGGAAAACCTCAGCGCAGGAATCGCTCACACTAAGCAGATGGTGACCAGGTGAGCCCCTAAGAGGCCAGGCTGGCCAATGGGGTCTGTGCGGAACTGAGGGGCCCAGGCCCAGCCCACCCTCACGGCTGCCCTGTAGGAATTTGGGGCCATGGTTGCCAGGAATAGCTTTTTTTCCAAAAGAAACAGAAAATCGGGACTTCCTGTGAGTCTTTTCATTCTTAAGTGTTGATATCTATTTTTAAACATTTTGCTTACAACGACAAGTTAAATAAAGCATGTGCCTAGGCCAGATTGACCCCAGGCGGATAATCTGTGACTCGGGGGATTAGGTCCACAGGGCACAGTCAGCTACAGAGAACTGTCTTTGTCAAATCAGAAGTCACTAAGGTCGGCTGCTCTCCCATGTGTTCCAGGATGTTCTTTATTTGTGGGCAGGGAGGAACCGTGCCCTAGAACTTGATAAACATGAACCAATTAAGATGAAGATGACAGGGTGATGGCTTACCGCTGGGACCAATTTTCATCAGGACAGCGGGGTCCTCATTCTTCCCGAAAAGACTACAGAGCTCAGAGACGCGGCCTCACGTCCGTAGAACTCTATGCTCCTTCGCCGGCCACAGCTTCCGCGACCCTTTCCTCCGAGCGACCGCTCCGAGCGCCCCCTAGCGCAGCGGCTCCCCCGCTGGCTGGGCTGCGTCAGCGGCGTCAGGCGGCGGGTAAACCAGCCGGGAAATTCCCAGGTTGATTTTCCCAGGTTGAATTGAAGACAGCTGGGTTGAATTAAACATAGACTTAGCTTGCTGTTTACACAAATCCTGTGGGGTTACCTTTTGCAGATCAAAGAAAGTGGATAAACCATGCCTCAGCTCAACCCTCCTAATTTCTTGTATACGTTCAGAATGTGAGAATGAGGTTTTCTGAAATCGAGACTCACACAAACCTCAAACAGAAACACGTGGGTGAGAGATCCAATGTGACCCATTCGGATTCTGTTGCAGGCGTGGCAATCTCCCTCCCCAATAACCCCATGACCGTCAGGGTGGGGTGGGAGGAAAGAGTTGACAACCACATGCGAGTACAAAGAACGAGCTTTTTAAGAAAAACATAATTTTCTTTAAAAACTATTTATTATTTAAAATATTATTTATTAAAATATAATAAATGGTAGTTATATTTTAATTTATATTTAAATTATGTTAACATATAAGCTATCATTAATATAGATCAATTTTTATAATTATTAAAGTTATTTTGATTATTTAAAATTATTAACAACAGAAAACAAACTTTATAAATATGATAAGCAATAGATTTCCGTTATAATAATACAGATATCATGTTGAAGAAGAAGGAAAACAAGAACTGGATGTGAGCTGGGAAAGAAAGACAAGGAGTCATAGGAGAAAGAGGTAAAACACTGTTGATAGTTGGAAAAGTTTACTGTTCAAGCTGTTGAAGCTGCTGACCAGCTAGTGGATTCTCAACAAGTTGTTAAACCTCTCTTAGCCTTTTTTTACCTATAAAAATGGAAATTACACCACTGACCCTATCTATCTACCTTATATCTACCTTGTATGCTGTCAGAAGGCTTAATGGGATTTTTGTGAAAGCACTGGAAAATTACAAAGTACTATAAGGCAGTAAGATAGCCACGATAATGTAGTTTCAATAATATAAATGAAAAAGCATAGAAGAGGACAAAAGCACGTGCGGGGGTCCAAAGAATGGGGAAGTCGGAGGGGTGGCTCCATGGGTCCTGCCTGCTGCAGTGTAGCCACCAGAACAAATTTTCTCCTGTTCTTGCTGCCCTTTGAAATTCAAGTTGTCTTAGTAATCTCTCTTTGTAATGATTCGGGTCAGCTTTATTTCCAACTTCAAAGTTTGCATTTTAAGTAAATGTTTGTTCTGACACAGATTTTGGAAAGTGTTAAATGCATAGAGAAATTTAGAGATTTACAGTGGCCTGAACTATGAATTTCTGTGACATTGAAAATTCTTTATCCTCAACTTTTTATCATAGATTGTTTTCCTCCCATTGTAAGTGCCTCAACCTGCAGCTGAGAGCTGAACTTCAGGAAAGACATGATCTCCTTAACCCTGGGTTGCGCTGGTGCAATGACTCTATCAAGCAGATTTCATCTTCTCACTTCATGGGGTCTTCCAATAACTTAATGCAATCCAAACCCCCTATTGTGACAAACCAGCCCCTTGACAATCTTGCTCCAATCCCTTTTCCATCTAGTCCCCTAATAAGCAGGATGACACAGTACTGCAGCCTAGAAAGTGAACAGTCCAGATTGTATGTGGAGGATGGAGGGTGTTAGGGGTGTGGGTCTCCAGGTAAGAGCAACAGTGATGAAATGATACACCATCTGATATGCTTGAGCATAAAAAAATTGGTTGATATATAAATAATCTGATGGGGAAAAAATCAAGTCTCAGTGTATAGGAAGTACAACAATTATAACTCCAGGAAAAGAAACATTTTTGCAAGGATAAAAAATGATAAGATGATAATAGTGGATTACTTGGGTTTTGCTATGAATATTATTTACCAAAGCATACTAATGTCAATACCCTTACTGACCTTACTAAAAATGGGATATAACTACTGGGGGGCTGGCAAGAGAGGAAGTAGGGGTGGAGAATATAGGAGCACTAAATCTTCACCTATCATAACAGAAAATCAATACGTAATATCCAAGTTTTAAAAAATAGTCTGTAAGCACACTATTTAGAACTCTAGAAATAAATATCATTCCCTCCCAGTACACCAATTATAGAGGTTTGTCTTCATGCTCCAGATGCTCGATTGGAAAATGTCTTGCTCTTCCAGGAAACTTGATATAGTTAATAGCCAACATCCCAAGGCACAACATATAATACACTTAGGTTAAGTTTCACTATTACAGATAATGGATGTGAATCCCTCTTTTGAGTCTTTTCTTGAAATTTTTGAATTTTTCTGACCAACATTTTATAAGATAGAATTGGATAATCATTATTTTTTATCTTATTATTATGACATAGACAAATCTTCCTGAGACCACAGGTCCATTCTGCCACTTTCTGGCTGCCCATTGCACCTGCATTATTAGCGCTCACTTGCCTATTCGGTGAGCGTCATTTCAGTTAAATCCGGTGATATATCTTGAAAACTATTTCCACAGTCACATAGAAACAGCAACACCTTGGAAATTCTTCAGAGAATAAATGAATGAGGGTCACTGTCACCCACCCCTCCCCCTACCGCCTTGTTGTGGAACTCTTTCCTCAGGGTGCCAAGTGACATTGGGCATCTGACCTATGGACCTAGTGATGATGTCAGTGACAGCTCATATAGAATGTCAGTAATGGTTAATTATTTTTAATATAAAAATTAAATACACATAGAAGTTCTAATATTTTTACCCTTTATTCTAGTGAATTGTCTTTGACACTCCACCAGGGGGTCCCAGGGTATGTCTTTAGACGGCTGACCTCAATGCACTCACTTCTCAGCCTCTCCTAAAATGTCCCAGGCAGAGGGAGGGAGTGTGGGCCATCAGGTCTCTAAAGGAAAGGGAAGCTCTGGCCAATGCAGAGCAAGCAAGACATTTCCTTGAGTTTTGTTCTATCTTAACATTTTATGCACACTTTGTCTTCCATGTAAGAACTCGATATATACCTATGCATGTTTTAATCAGGCACACTTGCATCAAACTCAGGTAAACCTGATTGAAAGTGACAGTCCAGGCAGAGGCCTGTGTTTGGCATGTTGTTCAAGTACTTCATCTTTGTAGCACATTAGTAGGATAAAGGAGTAATGTTGACCTGAATTTATCACTGAAGAAAGCTAGCTATTGACCAGAGTGTTCATTGAAATGTTCCCCAGGAGTCTCTGGCTTCCTAGAAATATTCATAAGAACTCTAAGCTTCCAGGTAATAACTTTTAAAAGCCACCCTTTTCATTGCCCAATAACCACAGGCTGCCTTAAGCTTTGATAAGGGTGGTTGGCTGCTCATAATAACTCAGCAGTCAAAGAACTGAGTTTGAAATATCTAGTGAAGGGGGTGTAAAGGAGACACGCAGTTCCAGGTGTCAGTCTGTGGGGAACAGCAAAGACACTGCTCAGATAATCTTTCATTTCAATTTTGCACTGAGCTAATAAAATCCTGTTGCAGAAGCCATTCATTTTTGAAGCACGTGAGTAGGATAAAGGCGCTAATGGGAATACAGACCTTGTCCTCCAGACATGGACATAAATAATACAAGGCAGAAGCTTAAAATGTCATAAATGAAGTGTGGAAGCAGTGCTAAGGAGTTGAGCCGAAGGAAAGATTTCTTCTGACTTGGAAAGAGGAGTGGCAGCAGAGCATAGGTGTTGAAATCTTGGGGAAGGAGGCATCGTGGAGGTCCTGGCTAAGACAGCCAAAATGGGCAGAAAAGGGAAGAAACGTGCAACCAAGGGGCTAAAGCAATGATTTCCAAAAGGGTTGAAAATATTTGGTTTTTAATGGATAATTTAAATAGCCATGTATTTGTGTATTTCGGATCCTTTTTAGTTCCTATAATTGACTGTGTGTGGTACAGTGAAAACATTTTTATATTCATCACCGTGGCAGTTTACTCTCCAGATATATTTGCAGCCATAAGTGTTGTAATGTTAAAGCATGAATGTCGAAATTCAGAAATGCTAGTTCCTAGATCATAGGAGATCTACTTCATACATATTGTTTGAATTAGTCTTCTTTTTTATAGGAGCAAAGAAAATTAAATAGTACTAAATGGTTTATAACAAAAAACAGGTGCCCCTGCCTTGCCCCTCCAGCTCCCCCATCCCTGGTTCTGATCCCCAGAGGAGGTGACTTTAAATTCTTTAACCATTTTGTTTGATATTTATTTCTAGATTTCTAAGTAATGTTTATGTGAGTTTTTTTAACCTTGGACGTTACCTATTGATTTTCTGTTACGTTGGATGAAAATTTAGTGCTTCTGTATTCTCTACTCCTACGTCATCTCTTGCCATTTTTCTAACAGTTATATTCCATTTTTATTTAGCTAGGTGAATAAAAGTTTTTGACATTAGTATGTTCATGGAAACAATATTCAGTGTAAAACCTAAGTAGCATACAATTATTATATTGTCTTTCTGGCAAAATGTTTTGTTCTCCTAGACTTATAACTGTCTTGTTTATTCCCTTTATAGTATTTTATGTATTGAAGGCTTGATTTTCCTGCATAATTATTAAAATTATACACACCATAATTTTTATAATTATTTGATATATTGTTAAATTAAACAAGGTGGCCATTAGACTGAGGTGACTCTAATACTATGGAAGCCTACATAAGCAACCCAAAATCTAAGCCTGTAAATGCTTCCAGGTTACGAAAACGCTAAGGACAACCAATCACAAACATCCAAGGAGGCTTCAAGCTATAGCCAATCAAATAATTTCCTTTCTTTGCTGCTGCACTTTATCGAAGTCTCCCCTGGCTCCTGTAGGAGAGGGCCACTAACCACTTCCTGTTCGGTGCTACCAGATTCCAACTGATTTTTTTTAAGAAACTCTTAAAATTTGTAATATACCTCAGTTTATCTTTTATACCAACCACCTTTTAAAAACACTTAAGCACACCAGATGGTCTTTCTATCTTTTTATTTATTTGTTTATTTATTTTTCCTGGAGGACTCCCGCCTGCCCCCCTCAGCAGATTCCTCATACAGTCTGCTCTGGTTGCTTGTTAAGCCTGCTACACAGTGTCACCCTGGGACTTTTCTGTTACTTAAGTTGGATTCTCTGTTTTCTGGCTGTCATAGAGATACGTATTTTTTTCAGCACCTTCTCTCCTTTTTCTGCCCTATTCTGTGGTAGCCAGCCTCAAATAGTCCGCAGAGATCCACGCTTCCTGCTGTTTCTGCCCTGTGTAGTTCCCTCCTACGCTGACCCGTGTGGCAAATTGAATACAATGAAAGTAATGGTGTGTGACTTGGGAGGCTAGGTCAGGAAAGGCTCCTGCAGCTCCTGCCTTGCTCTCCTGGATCACTCGCTTGCTCTGTGGGAAGTCGGCTGCCACGTCAAATAGCAGACCCTGCCAGTGATGGTGAAGGTGGTGCAAAGGTTCATTTGTTCTCAGTGTCAGCTACGAGGAGCAACAAAGACACCAGTAAGAGAATTTTTCATTTCAATCTTGCACCGAGTTAATATTTTTAGATTTGTTGAACATTGAACACATGAATACCCCTTAGTTTTATATGTATTTATTCATTTCTGGGCAAGTCTAGGAAGACAGGGCATTATTATATTGCCGTCAGGCACCACTTGGCTTCACTAAGCTACTGATGGTTACCATAACTTCGTAAACTCAGCCAAGGATGACTTCTTCCATTTGCATCTTTGTGAGGGATCTGCTTCAGCTGCTAATGCCATGAAGACCACGCTTATAAATAAGCCTTCAAATCCCTGTATCGCCAAATGTAAATCAAGATTTTTCAGAAACGAAGTATGTATAATCAGGGTGCTCTCACGAAAAATGGTACTTCTCATGGGAGATAGGTCAAGGGCTTTTGGCATCACTAATAAGTAAAAACAATGTATTTAAATTGTTTATTTAGTCTTCATCTCATACTTTTAAATCTCACTTATGTTTCATAATGGGTACACTACATTAGTATAGTGATATACTTATATAATCTGTGTTTGTGGGGTGCATTCAAAACGTTGTAACTGACAAGCGTGTAAGGTCAAAAACATATGGGGAACACTGATTTTGTGAAGCATCACTTTTCAAGAGTTGCTTAGGAGAGGTAAGACTTGGCCCTCGGGATCTCCAGGCTGGCCTAGCAAAGAGCCAGTGTGGCCCTTGATACTCCCCCTTGTTCACAGCTATGGTCTTAATATCAGATGTGAGCTTTCCATATTTTATCTCCTTCTATGAAGTAATAATTATACCCATTTTCCACATGAGGACATTGAGAATCTCTAGGTTTGCTGCCTGGCTGACATCCTGGGATCATGACTGTCTATCACAACCGTGCATGGTTTTTGGACCACAAGCATTTTAAGGGCATAGGAATCCTGTATGTTGAGAAACATATTCGTTTTTATAGGTTTAATGTTCTCAATTCCTTCAACCACTGCTGATATGGTCTCCCTAACAAACCACGCCCAGTTCTTTTCATGCCTTTGTTCCTGCTCTTTCTTCTCCCTGGAATATCCTTCCCTCAGTCTTTTCCTGGTTTGCTCTCTTCCAAACCTCAGTTCAGGCATCACTTTCTCAGAGAAGCTTTTCCACAGCATCTAACACGTTTCCCACTTGTCAGCCTCTGCCATTTTAATTTCAGGTCTTGGAGATCAGGGCTTCAGCCCTCTCTGTGTCCCTTAGCATATAGAACTTAGCATGTAGTAGTAAATAGACACAATGTGAATATTTGTTGAATGAATAAATGAGCAAATGAACAAAGCCGACATTTTCATTGGATGGAGACTGTGACCATCATGGTGGCGACAAGACCAGCCTGCTGGAGACCCACACAGGCATCTTCAGTATGGAAGCAGCACTGGGCAGTAGAGGATGCTCAGCCTTTGGAATAAAACAAAAAACAAAACAAAAGTTTAAGTGCCAGCACTGCCACTCCCCAAGCGTGGCACTTGGGAAAGCTACATAATCACTTTATCAATGAGTGTGAGAATAATCCCTACCTCATAAGGTTGAGGAAAGATTAAAAGTAAAGTTCCTGGCACCTCCTCTGTTAGTTTCCTCTACTTTCATATCCATTAGGGTTCAGTCAGGAGAAAGGAGAAGTTTAACGTAGAGAATAATTACCTAGTAACAAGGGTGTTAAGATGTAAACTATTATATATAGAATGGATAAACAAGGTCCTACTGTATAGCACAGGGAATTATATTCAATATCCTGTAATAAACCTGAATGGAAAAGAATATGAAAAAGAATATAGGGCTTCCCTGGTGGCACAGCGGTTAAGAATCTGCCTGCCAGTGCAGGGACATGGGTTCGAGCCCTGGTCCAGGAGGATCCCACATGCCGCGGAGCAACTAGGCCCGTGCGCCACAACTACTGAGCCTGCGCTCTAGAGCCCGCGAGCCACAACTACTGCGCCTAGAGCCCGTGCTCCGCAACAAGAGAAGCCACTGCAGTGAGAAGCCTGAGCACCTCAACGAAGAGTAGCCCCCACTCGCTGCAACTAGAGAGAGCCCGCGCGCAGCAACAAAGACCCAACGCAGCCAAAAATAATTAATTAATTTTTTTAAAAAAGGAAAGGAATATATATATGTATGACTGAATCACTTTGCTGTAGAGCAGAAATTAACACAACATTGTAAATCAACTGTATTTTAGTAAAATAAATTATAAAATAAACAAACAAGGGTGTTAGCTATAAAGGGGCAAAAAATATCTCTGAAGAATACCCTAAGGCTGAGTGAGGGAATACTGAGGGGAGGAGCAAACTTAAAAGGGTGGTGGTGTTACCTCCTAGAGAAACGGAAATAAAAACAAAAATAAACAAATGGGACCTAATGAAACGTAAAAGCTTTTGCACAGCAAAGGAAACCATAAACAAGATGAAAAGACAACCCTCAGAATGGGAGAAAATATTTGCAAATGAAGCAACTGATAAAGGATTAATCTCCAAAATTTACAAGCAGCTCATGCAGCTCAATATCAAAAAAACAAACAACCCAATCCAAAAATGGGCAGAAGACCTAAATAGACATTTCTCTAAAGAAGATATACAGATTGCCAACAAACACATGAAAGGATGCTCAACATCACTAATCATTAGAGAAATGCAAATCAAAACTACAATGAGGTATCATCTCACACCTGTCAGAATGGCCATCATCAAAAAAATCTACAAACAGTAAATGCTGGAGAGGGTGTGGAGAAAAGGGAACACTCTTGCACTGTTGGTGGGAATGTAAATTGATACAGCCACTATGGAGAACAGTATGGAGGTTCCTTAAAAAACTAAAAATAGAACTACCATACGACCCAGCAATCCCACTACTGGGCATATACCCTGAGAAAACCGTAATTCAAAAAGAGTCATGTACCACAATGTTCATTGCAGCTCTATTTACAATAGCCAGGACATGGAAGCAACCTAAGTGTCCATCGACAGATGAATGGATAAAGAAGATGTGGCACATATATACAATGGAATATTACTCAGCCATAAAAAGAAACGAAATTGAGTTATTTGTAGTGCGGTGGATGGACCTAGAGTCTGTCATACATAGTGAAGTATGTCAGAAAGAGAAAAAGAAATACAGTATGCTAACACATATATATGGAATCTAAAAAAAAAAAATCCTCATGAAGAACCATGGGGCAAGATGGTAATAAAGACACAGACTTACTAGAGAATGGACTTGAGGATACGGGGAGGGGGAAGGGTAAGCTGGGACAAAGTGAGAGAGTGGCATGGACATATAAACACTACCAAACGTAAAATAGATAGCTAGTGGGAAGCAGCCGCATAGCACAGGGAGATCAGCTCGGTGCTTTGTGACCACTTAGAGGGGTGGGATAGGGAGGGTGGGAGGGAGGGAGACACAAGAGGGAAGAGATATGGGGGCATATGTATATGTATAACTGATTCACTTTGTTATACAGCAGAAACTAACACACCATTGTAACGCAATTATACTCCAATAAAGATGTTTGAAAAAAAAAAGTGAAAAAAAAATATATCCACATCACCAAAAATAGGTTATACAATTAGCAGGATTTCAATACATTTTTATTAACATAAAAAATAAATATTTATATATATATAAAAAAGGGTGGTGTTATGGGTTGAATTGTGTCCCCCAAATCCATATGTTGAAGTCCTAAACCCCAGAACCTCAGAACGTGACCTTATTTGGAATGACCTTATGGTCATCGCAGATGTAATTAGTTGTTAGGATAAGGTTATACTGGAGTAGAGTGGGACCCTAAACCAAAATGACTTGTGTCATATATAAAAAGGGGAGGTTTGGACACCGACACAGACACAGGGAGAGCATCTTCCATGTGAAGATGAAGGCAGAGATGCGGGTGATGCTTCTATGAGCCAAGGAATGCCAAAGATTGCCAGCAAACTACCAGAAACATGGAATAGATTCGCTCCCAGCTCTCAGAAGGAACCAAGCCCGTCGAAAGCTTCATCTCAGACTTCCAGCCTCTAGAAATCTGATACAATAAATTTCTGTTTGTTATCGCATCCCTAGGAAATGAATACAGGAAGCCTCCTCCCCAAACTGGAATTCAGACCTCATTGGGGAAGGCGGGGTTGCAGCCCAATTAGTTTGCTGAAATGCCCCAGTGAGCCCCAGAGGATCCCCACCACCACCCCATGTCACTGGTAGCCACGCAGAATAGGAGCAAGAAGAAAAGAACACAAGCATGCTGGCTGCTAGGAAGAGAAACCCCTTCCTCCTGCAGTGGTCCCTCTAGCGCCCTCTACTGACAAGGTTTAGCATCATGCCAGCTACAAAGGAGAAAAGTTTACAGTGCTGGGCTCCCTGGCTAAGTCAAGGAAGGTGAATTTAGAGTTGAGGGGCAATAAATTGATAACTGGCACACACCTCCTTCCTTTCAATGTATTGAAAGAATATACAACAGAATTTTGAGAGGGATTTGTTTCCTCCAGTGAAGTGGCCAGAGGCTGGTGGCCACACAGCAGAGTTGTTCTCACAGCGGTTCTTAACATTTTTTGGTGTCATAAACTCTTTTGGCTGTCTGGTGAAGCCTGTGTATATCCTCTCAAAATAATGTTTTAAAATGTATAATCTAAAATACATAGAATTACAGTTCTTTATATTTTATTTAACTTTGAGGTCAGCACAAAACATCAGATTTACCTTTGAAGGTATATTTTATCATATGCTGCATATATATTCCTAAAAAGTTTGCAGTAAATCATATTTTCATCATTTGAATTATATTCAAATCTATTTGAGTTTATTCTTCCAAGGACCCTTATAATGAATATTTTATAAACAAATTATTGTTTTATTCTTTTAGTGATTTCTTTATAACGTATCATTTTAAAATTAAACCTTTAGTTATTATTTGTAAAAACACAAAAATAGAAAAGAGGCGGAGGAAGGGAGAATTCACTCTCTGCCTGACAGTTGAGCTGACATCAGTCTTCTCCCGACCTCGATTAGGACTTAATGTCCTCTGCTTCTGAGAGTTACGCCACCAGGTAGTACCCAGCTTTCCTGGGTCTCCAGCTTACAGACGGCAGATTCTCAACCTCCATAACTATATGAGCCAATTCTTCATAATAAATACACACACATACATCCCTTCCCTACTGGTTTTGTTTCTCTGGAGAACCCTGACAAATACCTATAGTAACACGATTCATGCATTAGAAAACAAGATCGACCAGTGGGTCTAATAGTTACATAATTTCTAAGTACCAATGACTGGAAAAGACATTGTGGAAGATCTGTAGGCACTGTGAAGTGACATGAAAACACTTGTAGCTTGTGTTGGTGACATCACAGACGGTGCCATTACATTCGTAATTGAAGCAAAAGCTAAATTTCAGTTAGAGGTTAGTGGAAGCAAAAGGATATAATTCTTCTATTCAAGTTTATGGACCCTCTGAGTTCAGAACCCCTGTCCAGAGGTAATTCCAGCATTAGCCTGAGGTTGACCTAGACCTGTCTACACACCAGGCACGTATCTGTGAGGCTCACGCCAGGGAGACAGTCACCCCGACGCGAGCGTGGGCCCCTAAGCTGCACGTGCATGCTGCTGTAGAATTGCAGGGGCCTCGGCTGCTCCCCCACCTCACCCCACCATAGCTTCCGCCTCCTGCGGGGCAGTGTGCAAAACACAAATGCATGCGGCCTTAAAAGTCAGGAAAGGGGCAGGTCCTGGCTGCACAATGCCCGCTCACAGGAGAATACAATGGCAGACTTCAGAATCTGTGCTGGATGGTCCCGTGGTCCTGCCCACGCCTTGGCCAAGTGAGTGAGGCAAGGAGGAAACGCTTGTGCATTTGCATGGGCAGTGCTGGATGGGACGACTGACCCACTGACCACTGGGCTACTGACCATAAAGACCAGGCTGTCTGCCCTCATTGGGTTATACGGCTTGTAGACTCGTGTCCTGAAATCCAGACCAGAAGACAGGGCAGAGTGGCCTCCTAAGGTCCAGAGGCTGCGCATTTGCTTTTTGCCCAATTCCACTCTCCCTTGGGGTAGCCTCTTGAAAAAGAAAAAAAAAAAAGTGCTGGCATACTTTCCTGGTGTGTTCTGTTCATCCAACAAATATCTACTGAGCCCTGGTGTGTGCCAGGCACTGTGCTGGGTGCTGGAGAAGTCATGCTGAATCCCCAGCCTCTGTCCTCAGTCTAGCGAGAGAAACAGACAAGTAGACATATCACTGCAGTGTCTCGTGGTAACTATACAGGCTCAGAAGTCCACCCTGATGCTGGGGGAGCCGGGAGGTGGGCTGACAGGTGCACCTCATTAAAGAAACAAACAAACAAACAAAAACAAAAAACTGACAGGATTTGAAAGTTGCTAAGAGAGTAGAACTTAAAAGTTCTCATCAAAAGAAAAAAAACTCTGTAACTACGCGAGGTGATGAATGTTAACTAAACTTCCTGTGGTGATCATTTCTCCATGTGTACATACACTAAATCTTCCTGTTGTACACCTAAGGCTAATATAATGTTATATGTCAATTATAGCTCAATACAACTGGGGCAAAAAGGAATGCATTTAAGGCAGATATATTCAAAGTGAACGCTCTCACCTACACACACAAAGAAAGAAAAGAAAAAGAAAAAAATGACACTCAAAATGCTTTAAATTATTAAAATGAAATCGTCTAAACTCTAGGTTACCTTCCTTCTCAGGGTTTTACCCTATGCATAAATATAAGCAACGGATATCAAGGTATCAGGAGGAGAGAATGGGGACCGAGCTTCTTGCCATCACCCTTGAGAAAGCACTCCGTTTCTATGCCCTCCCACCGCCAGCCCACCTTTCCCCAGCCCCACTCCCTGCCGATGCCAACCAGAAGGCCAAGAAGTAAAACACAAGGATAAAACGGTTTATAAAATTCCATAAATTTGAAAACTAATTCTGGGTGCCATCCCTCGGAGAGAAATGAGCAAGTCACTACGGGGGGATGAAGGAGGGGAAACGGTGCCAGAAACCCCGACCTCTGAGCTACCGCCTGCCACAGCCGCAGCCTCAGTGGTTCAGCAAACGCCCAGAAGCAGGACCGGCTCTGGTGGTTCAGCCGGGAAATCTGCCAGGACGAGATGCACGGATGAGGCTTCGGGTGAAACACGGCGGTGCTTCCGCGAACGTTGATGGACGGAGCGCCTCTGAGATCTCTTCTGAGCGCTGGCCCATTGTGTTTCCGGGGGGAAAATGGGCGAGAGAAGCTTGAGCTGATACCCCGGGCCGAAGCACAGTTGATCACCTTCATGGCACTCACGAAATGAACATATGCCTGGGAGGGGCTAAGGTAAAAGAACGGGGTCCTGGCAAGTCCTCCTTCCCTCTTCCTGCCCCAAATAAATGAGTAAATGAATCGTTCAATTTGTACATTTAGAGAGCGCTCTGAAGCAGAACCAGTATTCCTGCATCGGGCAGGTATTTGGCCTCACCAGGCTGTGTTAACCATGATCCTGAAGAAAAAACTTGATTTCTTGGTTTGGTTTGTGAAAATCAGTCTTCCGTGCACCTTTTGAATAGATTTTCCAGAATGAACACATTTTCTCCAATTTTGGAGGGAAAAAATATCTGCAAGGAAAATTTGAGGATTTGCGGAAAATTTAAGATCCTCTACGATCCAACCAGCATGAATCCCTCATCAAACATTCTTTGGTGGGCGACTCCCTTCTACCTCAAAGCCAACAGGGGAGGAATTCCGGGGGTGAGAATGGGAGTTCCCCGATGGCTTGGGTCGCCAGTCTCCATCCGTCCTGACAGCACAGAGAAGTACTGCGGTGTGCCTCCCAGCAAAGCCTTATTCCATACATTCTGAGCCTGGGACAAAATAGGAAGTGCCCAGGTGCCAAAGTAAATGAGGCTCCTCCCAGGAGAGGTGCCAAGGCCCTGCGTTTAGACCACAGCCGAAAGGGGCCTTGGAAAACTTTTGGAAACTTCTCCTAGGAAGATGGAAGAAATTCGCACACCGTCCCTGTGTCCAGTGAGACGGCACCGAATCTGCTCTGCAAACCACTGCAGGCCTTTGCAGGGAGCTGCAGCTCTCAGCAGTGAGGCCTTAATCTGAGGAGGTCCTTGACAAACACTTGGGCTGTTTCAGAAGCAGTGAGCGATTCTGCAGCAAAGAGCCCAAACTGGAGAAAGGGGTTTGGGTGACTTGAGTGGCACCTCAGGGTGATTCTGGTTTAAGTCACTCTTGTCAAAGGCCCAGGTCCCAGGTCCAGGGCAATGTCTAATCTCTCCCCCTTTATCCTCCTTCCCTCCAACCCCGCCAGGACCCACTGCTCCAGAAACACCCCTTCGAAAGAGATTTGGACTTGGCACCTGTGATGGAAGCCAAGAGGAGGGTTCGTGGGGCTGAGGACTGGCATTCGGCAAAGGGGAAAGGATTGAAGTTAACCTCAGAAGAGCTATGCGAGAGGACAAGCGGGGGGCATGGTCCCATCTTCCGATGCGCCATCGTGGCCTCGGTGTGACATCCCAAGCCCCATCCTACCACCTATCAATGTGACAGAGAAGAGATGGAGGGCAGCGTGCTTTCAGCTGCTTTCCTGGGTCTGTCCCAACCCCCCGGCCTTCTGAGGGAGGGCCACGTCCTTGAAACTGGGGGCTTCCCACGTGTACTCTCCCAGCCCGGCTGCACACAGACCACACCAGGAGGGAGGGATGCCAGGGGAAAGCCCAGCACCTGTTAAAATCCCTGACTTCTGTCATGTGACTCCACTCCGTTCCGACCAGAGTTCCTAGCGAAGCTTGAGCCCCTTCAGAGTTTAGAGTCTGAATTCTTAGGAGTCTGACTAAGCAGTACTTTTAGAAGCTGCCAAAAAAAAAAAAAGGATCAGGTAGTTCTCTGTCTACTCTGTCTAGGTGGATACAACAGTCGTCCCTGTACGGTCACTTGAGTGGCACCTCACGGTGATTCTGGTTTAAGTCTCTAATTACCCTGGGACCTTTGTGACCTGAACAACTGTCTCCCTATGTCCCTTGTTATGCAAAGTGGTCACTTGGAGGAATGTGGGTAAAGCTGAATAGGGACCAAGTTGCTACCTGGGAAAGAAAGAGGTAGAGTCCCCTAACTTCTTCCCTTTCGAGAATGCAACGTGATAGAATGTCTCCAACAGACTGAGATGAGTCAGACAGGGAAGGACACCAAGAGCCCCCAACAAGGAACCCAGTTCTAGGGGAGCCTGAGTCTGACAATAACCTGGGCCCAGTTCCCCCACTGCAAGGTCCATTTGGGGGCTGGTTTGGCAGATTGTTTGGCTGAGGCCCAAAGTACCCCCAGTAAAGCCACCCAGGCAAAGAGAGCATCTTGTGGTGCTGAGTGTAAACCCCTTTTGGAGGCCACAAGCTTCAGATAGACAGAACTCTGAGACTGTCTTTTGTCCTCCCTCAAAACAAAATGTCACTATGGCATTTGCCTTCATTGGGAGTGGTGAAAGCGAGGACAGTGAACCATAGGGACACAGTGACCCTGTAGCAAAAGAGCTTGGCAGGAGCTGGAGCCTGTCTATAGATGACTGACTTCTCTGGCTCTGATTTTAACCTATTGTTTGGAAGCAAGACAGGGCCCTTTGAGGTGAGTAAATCCTGGGATTCTTGGGCAATTTTGCTCAGGCATGTCTTAGGGAGAGATACAGGATGCCCTGTAATTTGGGCAAGTGGGGACTGAGGCCATTAAATTTGATAGAAAAGGACTAAACCACACTGGTAGAAGAGAGCAAACTGGTTACTTTCAGAAATGGAGCAAGCTCAAAGCTGTTAGAAGTATTCTCTTAACTTCTATTACTGGCCCTTTAGATAAATGACATACTAAAGGAAACTGAGACGCATGTATGAGAGACAACAAAGTGTCCTTGGACAGAATTTCTGACAATTTGTGGCACTTTCAAACATGGTCTTGAATTGATTTACAAGGAATCGATCTATTAGAAAGAAATGACTACCATATGACCCAATAATTCCACTTCTGGTCTGGGATGGGGCCCAAGGAGTCTGCTTTTAAAAGCCTTCACAGTACAATGGCGTTCTTAATGGGTCAACCTGGCCAGGCTACTGTTAAGGACTGGAAGTCTGTGCTCCCCCAGAATTCCTAAGTTAGAACCCTACCCTCCAATGTGATGGTGTTAGGAGGTGGCACCTTTGGGAGCTGATTAGGATGAGATGAGTCAGGGAGGTGGAGCCCTCATGAATGGAATCTGTGCCCTTACAGGACAAGAAAGAGCTTGTTTCTTCTCTCTTTCTGCCACGTGAAGATATAAGGAGAAGTCGGCAGTCTAACCTGGAAGCAGGCTCTCAGTGGAAGCTGACAACACTGACACTCTGAACCCGAATTTCCAGCCCCCAGAACTGTGAGAAATAAAATGTCTGTTGTCCATAAGCAGGTCTGTGGTATTGTGTTATGGCAGCCTGAACTGAGACAGCTACAGCCCTCAGTTAGTCAATCAACATTACCTTAGGTGTTGCTGTGAAGGTGTTTTGTAGATGTGCTTCAAGTCCTTCATCAGTTAACTTTTAGTAAGGGAGACTAAATCTGGGTGAGCCTGGTTCAATCCGTGGAAAGGTTTTAAGAGCAGAGCTGAGGAGTCCCTGATGAAGAAGAAATCCTGCCTGTGGACAACGGCTGCAGCTCATGCCCAAGGGTTCCAGCCTGCAGCTCCTGACAACATGCCCTACGGATGGCAGACTTTCCCAGCCAGCCCCCATGACTGCAGAAGCCAATCCGTGAAATACATTTCTGTTTTCTTTTCTTTTTTTTTGGCTGAGGTGCGCAGCATGCGGGATCTTAGTTCCCCGACCAGGGATCAAACCAACGCCCCCTGCAGTGGAAGTGCGGAGTCTTAACCACTGGACCACCAAGGAAGTCCCCACATTTCTTAATATATATCTCCGATCGGTTCTGCTTCTTCGGTGGAACCCAGACTAATACACCAAATGATTTTACTATGTTGCTCAGGCTGAGAACCGGGGAGTTATTCAGTAGTGGTTAAGCCAAAGGGCATCAGAATAAAATAACCCAAGGTCAAATCTCATCTCTTCTGCCTACAGCTCTGTGACTTCAGGTCCCTCAGCTGTAAAATGGGGATCACAGTGTCTACTGCAGGGGCACACTGTGAACGCCAAATGCTCTCATGTATGTCAAGTTCCGTGAACATCTGGACTGCATCCTGGCCCCTGCTCTGATAATGTCAGGCTATTCTGGGCCATGAGCAACGAAATACTATTCAATCAAAACTGAGCCTGGTTTACATCTCATTGCTTGACATGTAAAGTTTAGGACTTTGTTTCAGAGTCACCTAAATACCTCCTTCCTCCATCCTGCTCCTGTGGCAGGCAGGAGGGCTCCTGCACACACCCAGACACCCAGCCCCACCAGGAGCAGCGAACAGAAGCCGTCATCCCTCTTTGCTAATTAAAGGAGTAAAAAGACGGGAGCCAAGAGCCCCTCAGTGCTTATTAAAATGGATTGTGAATTCCACCAGTCTCCATCATCATTCTCCAATGGCATTTTTTTTTTAAACATCACCTTTATTTTTATTTATTTTTTAATACTTACTTTTTTATTTGGTTGCATCGGGTCTTAGCTGTGGCAGACTGGTTCCTTAGCTGTGGCTTGGGAACTCTCAGTTGTGTCATGCATGTGGGATCTATTTCCCTGACCAGGCATCGAACCAGGCCCTCTGCTTTCGGAGGGCAGAGTCTTAACCACTGTGCCACCAGGGAAGCCCGGGAAGCCCCTCCAATGGCGTTTTAATAGGTGGTTTACAGCACTCAAGGTCTGGCTGATAACTTGGAGAGTCGCGGAGGTCCGGCTCTCCCTCACGCCGCCGCATTTCCCTTCCCTGCCCCTCTGGCTGTGCTGAGCAAGCGCGTTCCTGCTCCTCCCACCTCCCGCCCTCCGCCGGGTCAGGTTCGGCCTTCCATCTGGCCCATCGGTGCCCTCCGGTGGCCAAACGCTGCAGCAACTACGCACTCCGCAAGGGTTTGTTTGCTGGGAAGCGGCTCGGGATCTTTCTTTCGGTTTGCTGTGGTTTCTTTTTAAGGCGCGCATGCTCACGTGCTCCTGCGAAGTCTTTGATAGGTAGAGAGGATGTGCCTCTTTAGCGATTTACTCTGTCCCTGCCCATGTGAGTATGAGCTCAGCTCTTGCCTCTCTGGGTCTGTTTCCTCACCTATAAAATGAAATTAAGGTAGATCATCTCCAGCTTTAACATTGAGGATTCAAAGCCTTGCGATTCAGGGACAGTCATTCATCTAACAAATATCAATATTATGTGTCAGGTGTAGAGGTTCAGAATCGTCAGAGAGCCACCTGTGCATTGCTGGACTTTAAACTGTAGAAGGAGGACACAGCTAATGAGCAATAAACATAACGAAGAAATAAACTACATAGTGTGTTAGAAGGTGAAAATAAAGCCCGTGTGAGGATCAGAACTGGTGGCGAAGGTGAAAGCTAAGGGACGGTGCAGTTTTAGGTGATGGACTCAGAACAGGGCTCTGAAAGGTCACCTTCTGAACACAGACCCGTGGGCTGTTAGTCCTGTAGATTTTCTGGAGAAGGGCGTTCCGGGTTGAGGAAAACCCGTACACAGGCCCGAGGTGAGAGCCTGACTGACTTGTGTGAGAACCAATAAGAAAGCCTGTCTGGCTGAATTAGCTACACGGAGGGTATAATGGGGGGCAGGGGACACCACATAGGAAATGGGAGACGATTGCATAGAACCTGGCAGGCCACCGCAGAGAATTTAACCTTGACTCTGAAAGAAATGGAAAGGCATGGAAGGGTTGGAGCAGAGGAGTGACATAACCTGCCCTCTGTTTTTACAGGGTCTCCTCAGGCTGCCGTAAGAAAGTACAATAGACTGGGTGGCTTAAACAACAGAAATAAATTTTCTCACAGCTCTGGAGGCTGGAAAGTCCAAGATCAAGTGCTGGCAGGACTGAGCTTCTGGTGAGAACCCTCTTCTTAGTGTGTGGCGGCCAGCCTTCTCGCTGTGTTCCCACAGGTGGACACAGAGGATGCCCTGGAGTCCCCTCCTCTTCTTATAAGGACGCGAATCCTGTGGTGGGGCTCTGCCCTCATGACCTCATCTAAACCTAGTCACCTCCCAAAGGCCCCGTCTCTTCATGCCATCCCGCTGGGGGGCCGGCTTCAACGTTTGAATCGGGGCGGGGGACACAAACATTCGTAGCAGAGTCACTCAGCCTGCTGCACGGGCTGAACGGCAAGGATGGGGGCTAGGAAGCAGGTGGCTCCGGGACAATCCAGGTGAGAGGAGGTGGTGGCCATGGTAGGAGTGCAGGTGTTGAGACGGGGTCAGCTTCTGGAGAGGTGTCGAAAGTAAAGACAAGAGGATTTCCTGACAGATTGAATGCGGACTGTGAGAGAAAAAAGAAGGGTTTTGAGCTACGTGACCGGCAGGCGCCATGAACTGAGATGGGAAATGGAGGTGAAGATCAGACATTCCGTCTGTGAGCGGTTGAGCTTAACGTGATCTATTTGAAAATAGAATTGAAAGTGCAAAGTTCAGGCACTGCAGAGGAATATCTTTGCTGGAGTCGTTATCATTACTATAGCGAGCATGGTTTTAGGGTCATACAGGCTGGTGTTGAAATCTCAGTCCTGTTACTTACTGGCTGTGTCAGCCTGGAAGACTGTCTTACCTTCTTTGAACTTTGTTATTCAGGTCATATTTATTTATTCTGCACCCCCATGTGTCAGGCACTGTTCTGGATGTGGGAACATAGACGTAAACAAAAAGTCCCTGCTCTCATGAAGTTTGTGCTCTGGGAAAACAAGGATGATAATAAATGACCACTTGGAGTTGATTGAATGAATAAAATAGGTACATTGCCTTAAGCACTCATTATAGTGCTCTGTCCGGTAATTAACTGATTTAACCACCCTCTCCTTGCTTTCTACCCATTGGAGGACAAATAGTGTCACAGGCTCGGATGGACCCATGAGGGACCAGAGGACGTCTTGAGTGGCAGCCTTCCAGATCTACAGAAACCATAGAACTGACTCCCTAAGAATAGACTGTGGAATATTCTTATAGAAATTAGAGAACGATGTTGCCTCCACAGCTGAATACAGCCTCTGCCTGTTCTTCTTTGGCTTTATTCTGGAGCCCAGATGCTGAATACACCACAAGGACACAAAATGAGATGGTGCCAGAGGAGGCATATTTAGCCTCACAAGCAAATAGCTGGGAAGGTATTTTAACACGTGGTTTGCTCTTGTCTCTTGTTGTAAAAGGTATCCTATCAGTTAAAAGCATTACATTTCGGGAATTCCCCGGTGATCCAGTGTTTAGGACTCTTGTGCTTTCACTGCCGAGGGCCCAGGTTCAATCCCTAGTCCAGGAACTAAGATCCCACAAGCCCCACAGCCAAAAAAAGAAAAAAAAAGGCATTACATTTCTTAAATGATCGATGTTTGGGATTACATCTTTTACTCTAAGCAGGCTCTTCAAGGTGAAACAGAGAGATCACCGTGGGAGAGAAGAGGCCCTGGGATGGATGTCTGAGGTTCGTGAACATTCATTCAAAGGGTGGGGAGAGGGACACCGAGAGGCAGCTGCTGCAGAGGCAGGTGGGGTGGGTAGGAGTGGGGAAGCGGAAGCTTGGGAAGGGCAGTGAGAGGACGCTGCAGAGAAGACCAGGAGGATTTGGAAATCAGGGCGTGGCTTCCAAGGGTGGCCTGGGGTGCATCCAGAGAGCAGTGGGCTGGGGAATCTATGAAGGATAGCGAAGAAGAGACAATGAGAGCAGGAAAAAATTTCAAGATATTTGTCTGTGAAAAGCAAGAGAGGGGTGGGGGGCAGGGGGATTATCTAGGTAAGGGAAATGTGGAGTTGAGAGAGAATGTTTTAAATGAGGAATGACGAACACTGATCTGGTTGATGGAATTTTCTTCACAGGTAAAAGCAACAAATAGTTCTGGCAAGAAAAGGGATTTGTTGTAAGAATCCCATGTAGCCCACCGCAAAGGTCTTCAATTTGGTATTCTTTCCCAAGGCTCCATTGCCTGGGATAGCTTTAATAAGGGAATCTGTTTCCAAGTTAATAGGGTCCTAAAGTTGATCTGCCTGAGGATACCTCCTGCTGGCATTCCTTTCCCATCTCTTTCATAAATGCCCTTCTCCCACTTCACACACACACACACAAAGCAAAATGTTGTAGAGATGTCTGGGGCTCCCAGCAATTAGTCAAACTTGAAATAACTGGGGTTGCAACATCTTCTATAAACCGGGGGCCATAAGGCACCTGCCCACCTCTGCCATCCAACTAATGAGAGACATTTCCAATCACACTTTAATTTTTATATTTTATCATTATTTATCAAAAACTGTGAAATATCTGTATATTGATAATTGATTAATAATAATCATGGTAAGTATAACTAAACCCAGGTTTGTTTGTTTTTTTTTTACAAATAGAGCCTAATGATCAAAAGAAATGAAAAAAAATTAAACTTAAATTCACAAACATTTTTATTACAGGGAAATATGACAAGATGATCAAAAAGACACTCACACATACAAAATATATTGCATTAGGATAAAAATGTGTGGAGAAAGTAGAATGGTTATAGGCTTTGAAGGAGAGTAAAATTTTTTGTTTGCTCTTGTGCGCTTTCAGTGGACAATGGTAGGTATCACACTGCTGTGGTATTTATTTCCCATTGGATATATTTTTTTAAGTAATGTTGCAGTTGTATTCTAAAATGCAAATATTTACAAAAAGCTGGAAATGTACAGTCTCACAATTATTTAAACTTATGATTGGGAACTTTGGGAGGGCAACTTTAAAATGTGCAAGGGAGTCCTTAGTTTGGGGATATTATTTTAGGGGTACATGAGTAAAGATGTTTGATGGCAGTTGGCAAAGGAATCCAAGGAAAGGCAGAACAGGCTTTGGAAAGCCCAGGAAGGCACAGGCACCTCAGTTCCTGGGCTTCCTGGGCTCTGTGGGCACCACCATCAGCACAGTTCAGCCCCAGCCCCTCTCATGTATCTGACTTTCAGCTCCAGAGCCCAAGTCTGGGCAAAAGGAGGCTGAATGGAGTTGTTCTCACTGCTCGGAGGGTGCGGGGGACACTGCAGCGAAAGTTGCACCAGGATCCCTTGAAATGTAGGGAATGCTAGTTCTCCCATAGGAAATGCAGAGTGTGCTTATCCAAAAAGGGGCAATCTGGGCCAGCCCGGAAAAGACAGCGACAGCCTATGGCAAACATGTTCAAGGGGAAGATCCAGAGAAATGAGGGAATATATGATGACTGGGGGGGTCCCAGGACAGGATCCTGAGAACAGCTAGGACTAGACAGATGGAGGGACACCCCTTTTGTCGTGGCTGGAGCGAGGAGGAAAGACTAGCGGAGGATGCAGGGGAGTTTTGCAAGTGAGCTGAAAGGAGGTCCAGAGAGATGGCCCAATGGATGGTTTCCAATTTTTTTATTAAGTAGGGGAAGCCATGGTCCACTCACGATGACAGCCAAGTGGATCAGGAGTTTGGGGACACAGAAGATATTTTCTCATGTTTTTCAAGATTTTTGTTTTTGGTTTTGTTTTTTAAGAGTCTAACATTCTTAGCACATGGATACACAGTTATAATCCACATAACTACCTCCTCCATTTGGGCTCCACCCCCCCCCCAATCCAACTCCAGACTGAGTCAGTTTCCCCTCTGGCTCCCCCAGCCCTTTGTACACATCTCTTATGGCTCCGACCATATTTATCACTGGAGTGTTGAGGATGAACGGGGATGGTAGTAAATTGCAATCAGATTAGTCATAACTCCTTTGGCTCCCACACACGTACCCTGGGGTCCTTCCATACTGGGCTCAAACCTGGTTTGATTAAAACCTTCATGTATTTTGTTTAAGTTTTAGAGAGGTGACGGCTAAATTCCCTTTTCAGTGTTCTTCTCTGACAGTGTAGGAGGAGCGCTGTATGAGAAATTGGAATGCTTCCAAATAACACTGCCCACGGTCCCCTGATGGACGAGTGGTCCAGACCTACACCTGAGTGAGCATCCATCCTCTCCTGTCTCTCACTCCCTCACGTACACCCTCACACACACCCCTAGGAGTACTGTGTACGTACTTTTCTCTGAGTGGGTCCTCAGAGCTGAGTAAAGTCATCATTCTAAGGCCCCCAAATAAGCTGTGGTTAAATGACAACCACCCTTCCCTTTTCTCCTTTCCCTAATCAAACTTACATTCTTTATAATTTAAGTGAATTCAACATAAATATCCATACATGAAGCCAAGTTAGAACAAATGCCAAGAATCCAGTCACGGTTTCTTAGGAATCATAATAAAAAAGTATCTTCTGTGAATTGAACTATAGAATCTTAAGAGTCAACTTGAGATAAATAAGATTTGAGGTTTATGGTCAGTTCTTTAAAATAATGCAGCACTTCAGAGGAATCTCCAACTTTAAGAATATATGAAATAGCCCCATTTACAAGAGGGATTGGGGAGTGGGGAATAAAACAATGATTTGTAAATAAAACCTACCATGGTAGAGCTTCCTACATTGAAATCCACCAGTGGATTTAAACTATTCTATCAAAATTTTAAATATACGTAACTTTAACACAGTGGTTCCACATGCTAGGTGAAGAAGTGTGGGGAAATGCTGTCATTCTTATATGGAAAAATGCATATGCAGTTATCTTTGTCAATAAACACAGCATTTCTGAAAAGATATGCAAACACTGGTTATACTACTTACCTGTAGTGTGAGAAATAGGTGGCTGAGAGAAAAGGAAAGGGTCACTTTTTGGTCTGCCTCAAGTGCACATTTTACCTACTCAAAATGTTGTATTACACACTCCCTCCTAATTGAAAATGTGTTTTTATGTCAACTGTGGCACACTAACATTGAAAAATGATTTTTGTCAAGTTAGGTGATTTCTAGAATATCCCAATCTAGATGTTTTTCTCTCTCAATGGAAGACTTGGATTGTTTCCATTTAACTACGCATGATATTGGGCAAGTCTGCGTGGACTCAGACTCTTATTTGAAAACAACGGGTTTAGACTAGAGGTGGCTTCCAAAAATCTCTTTCTGGGCTAAGATGCTGCAATTATGTGACTTGATTATGCAATATTTGAAAAAAACCTGAAATAAATTGGCAAAGAAAATCTGAGTGAGTATGATAGTGAGTTTTTGTGATGTGGCAGAAGTAATTGTGTACAACTACTATTTTTACAATATATTTCATTCTTAAACCACACTTCATAAATTCCCTTTCATTTCTACTCTATGTACCTTTATAATACCCAGGGAACAACAAAAGAGGCATATTCAACTGAAGAAATTTATTTACTTTTTTTTTCTAGGTACATAGATGACATAATTATAGACAAGTTTTGATACATAGGAAAACCCTTCTGTCCACCTCTTTTTGCTAAATGAATCATCACAATAATTTTTACAATTTTTAAAACAATACACAGCTTTCTTGGGCTGAAGCAATCGCAAGAACATATTGGTACTGGTATATTACAGCTACTTACAATGTTTAAGAACAGCAATGGAGAAAAATAAGTTATTTAAATATTGATTTCATATACAGAAAGTGCAATGTTGTTAGTTGTTATATAATTTGCTTGACAGTTTCTTGTTTATCAATTTAAAATCGAGATAACTTGGACTCAGACTATTATATTTTTTTTTCTGAAAATAATACAGTACACACATGCAGCATTGACTTGGTGAATTGACTTCTTTTGCTGCAATTATGAAAGCAAACTTTGCTCTGTCAGGAACTGATTTTCAGTCGACTAGTTATTTCCAATTTCACTTTTACCTGGAAAGAGAAAAGGCCTCTGACTAAGGCAAGGCCAGGAAAATCTACTTCTTGGTTATCTGGGAATGTAAGTAGTGGTTGGGACTGGCTGCACTTCCTTGTAGACAGCTTCAAAGGAAAAAATGACACACAATGGATGTGTAGCTACCTGAGCCAAACTGCCTCTCCAGGTTTCTTTTGTGCTTTCCAAAGACGACAATTTTCACCCTTCCTCAACATTCTGCACCAGGTGCAATGGATTAAAACTGGATATTGCTGAAGCTGACCACCTGCCTTCTGGCATCCACAGGAGGCCCCAAACCACCTGGGTCAAACATCACACACACACATTCAGGCTTTTCTAAGATCAAATTAAAAGTTTAAAGCAAAAGAAGACCAAACAAATACTAAAAGTAAAAAAACAAAAACAAAAACAAAATTTTTTTTAAAAGCACAATAAAGTAAAAATAACCTCAGATCCCACAGACTAGGAAGCCCTTCCCACTGAAAATGATTCATGGTCCCTGAATTTCACTTCCATGCAAAGGCAATGATTTCCAAAGAAGAATGAAAAAGATACAGTTTGGCATTCTCAAAAACTCATATTCAGAAAGCTCCCTTTTCTGGCACCACTTTTACATTAAGTGAAAATCTTACCGTGAAAATGAACTAACACCTGGAAATTCATGTACAATTTCCCCTTCTCCTTTGTTACCTATTACCTGACTTTATGTGTGGTCTTTTAGCTCAGCTTAAGCTATGAGCAGGCTCTCTCGGATGTCATGCTGAGGTACTGAAAATGCAGGGTGAGGAGCCCCTTTTACAGTGCCCACCTCACCACACACTTGAAATTCCTTCCAGTGACACAGGAGAGCCCTGCAGCCTCGTTACCTTCTAAATGGAATGTCACAGCCCACAGGAATGTCATACCCCAGATGACAAAAATGGGCTGTTTTGAAGAGTTCAACAGAAATTTGGCAGCTTTAGCTTTTTTTCCACATTTCCACAACTTCTTACATGGCATCTTATAGAAGGTGACTATTATTGAAGAAATATATATTATTCTTTCAAATGTATACCAAAAGCATGAAAAAAAAATACGTCACCTGAGAATGTCCTTTTCCTCAGAAACATGGATCCAGATATATAAAGCAAATGGTAAAATGGTTTTGTAATTAATGAAATCACCTTTTTTTCCCCCTCCCCTGAGGGATATCATTTGTTTCAATGAGTAGATGAAACATTACAGAACTTTTAAATCAAGGCTAAAAACATTTCTATCGTAAATGATCACACCCAGTGCTTAAAATAGGGTTCATGATAAGAATGTAAAGGAAAAATCACTTTGTAAGCAACTGGAAACAATAATTTCTGTTTGCTAGAGAATCAGCCACTAGACTAAAAGAGAATGCTGAAATCAGTCGGAAAACAACTGAAAATATGCAACTACTTAATACATGGCCAATGTAGTTTGGCTCCAAAATGAACCTTTATTATATTTAAGTGAATTATCTAAATAAGAAAAGATGGAAAATAGTATTTTAATTATAAACCCAAAAAAAAACTTTTAAAATATCTTATAAACTACTTCCCTTTTAAAAAACAACCTTCTTAAATATTCAACTTACAATGACCTTTTGCAAAGGTGATCTGTTAGCTAATGACTGAATTTTGGAATGGACACGGTCAAGATTCCAAGTCAATACTGCAGCACGACGACCAACGTGGTAACAGCACTAAACTGATTAAAATGAAAGATCGTAACCTCAAACACACACATACACTCTCACACGTGATATCTTTGTGAATTTAAGAGCGCTTTTTACCAGATTTGTAGTTAGTTTAAAAACTGAAAGTCAACATGAAATTTGGCCTGATAAACACCCCTATAGAATAAGCCATGTTAGAGTGAGACAATTAGAAAAGCCCATTTCTGCTGGAAACATCCCAGATACGTTAGATGGCAGTCTAAGATGAAGATTTGGAACTATGGTTACATGGTAGTGAACACTAAGTTAGATAACTGCTTAAAAGCTTACATTAAGGCAAATAAAAGCTGATTGCTAGAAAGCAATTATTAAAATGTCTCTTGTTTATCTAAAGGAGAATAGGGCTTTCTCTTTTTCCTAGTGCAGCCAGATTTTCTTATTTTTGAACAAATGAGCCTGGTCAATAGTGTACAATCACTCCCGAGTCTGTTACTTTGGCCTGGCTAAAGCCCATCTGGGCCTCGGGAACCCTGCAGGGTGACAGACAGAAGGGCTAGAAGCACGCTGAGAAACAGGACAGGCTGCCCCTCCCTCTGCCCCCTGCCCTCACCCAGTGCACCAAGACAGACTGCAGGCAGAGCATTTGTGGCAAGTTGGCATCTTTGTTCTATTGTGTCCTGATAACAAAAATAAGTGCTTGTCTTTTCTTTGGGGGTCAAAGAGAACCACACCAATTTCCTGGAGGGGGCTTTTCTGGAGAAGAGAGTCCCGTGCCAAGATTCCGAGTTCTGCTGGCCACACACTGGGCCTTTCTTCTGGGTCTGGTCTGCATGTCCAGCCAAGGAGGAATTGCATCAGCATCATAAACACAGTGAACGGGTGGCTCTTGTCCAGGGAGGTCCATTTCGGGCCTGACTACATGGCCTCGGGGCCTGGTGGCAGTTTGAAGAGTCTGGCTGCGGACACGAGCTTGCTTATGTGTCTCTCCTCTGTGATGCCGGCCTCCTGAAGGCAAGTGTGGGACAGAGAAGGCACTTGGCCCAGCGTGCTGAAGCCCGCTTCAGTGAGGGCACTGGCGTACATGGGCAGACCGATGGAAACCAGCCAATCCGACACGGATGAAACGCATCCAGGAGATAGGGGCTTCCTACAGATTTCTGTGAGTCCACCGCTTGGGATCTGGGTAACCAAAGAAAGCAATTTATCAAGATTCAACAGGTGCCACTGGAGAGCTCTTTCTTCTATGCCTAAAAGGAACACTACTGAAATATCATATTTATTACTACACTATCAGAAAGGGATAATGCTATGAGATGTCCAAGAACATGACTAGCATCAAGAATTCTTTCCTGGGCTTCCCTGGTGGCGCAGTGGTTGAGAATCTGCCTGCCAATGCAGGGGACACGGGTTCGAGCCCTGGTCTGGGAGGCTCCCACATGCCGCGGAGCAACTGGGCCCGTGCGCCACAACTACTGAGCCTGCGCGTCTGGAGCCTGTGCTCCGCAACAAGAGAGGCCGCGATAGTGAGAGGCCCACGCACCGCGATGAAGAGTGGTCCCCGCTCGCCGCAACTAGAGAAAGCCCTCGCACAGAAACGAAGACCCAACACAGCCATAAATAAATAAATAAATGAATAAATGAATGAATGAATGAATGAATGAATGAATTTTTTCCTGACTTCTCAAAGGTGAGACAAATCTTCAAGGAAGTGTTGGAGGTTCCAGAAGGTACTTGGAATTAGATCTAACCCCAGTTATGTGTGTAAGTCTCCAAACTGTAATCATTTATATTTCTGGCTATTTTGTCTCATGGTGGCCACGCTCTTCAACTAATGCTCCTTACGGTACTTGAAGAAGCAAACCTACGTGATAGTGTGAAAAGGAAGATACTCAGTGGGTAAGGTTTTTATAAAGTAGATTTTCTTCTGTATTTTGAGTCTACATTAACATCCAGAAAATTAAGCATTTAATCAATATAGTCATAAAGAATTAAAAATACAATAATAAATGTTGGCTAAGGCAGGGAAATGGACATTTATACTTGAATTCTGAGAAGGCCAAGTGCTACACCCCTCAGAAAGGCAATTTACCACCAAATGTGCAAACCCTTGAGATTTTGTGCAGTCCTGATGAAGCAAATCCTCTTGAAGGAATATATCCTCAGAAATTTACCCCAAAAGTCTACAAAAATTTATTAACCAGGAGGTTCTTCCCTCAATTGTTTAAAATAAACAGCTGGAAAAAATCTAAATGTTTCAACAATGTGGAATGGGCTGAACTATGACATACCTACTAGAGCACTTTGAAAAACTGATAATATAAAAGAAATTTTAGTAACAAAGAAAGAGGTTCACCATCTGATAACCGAAAACAATAAGGTTTGCAAACTGTACATGTACTATTATATATGTGCAGATAAATGACTAGATGGACTTTTTCACAGTGCTGGGGTTATGGATAATTTTCATCTTTTTCTCTCCAAAACGGTATTTTTAAACCTTTGTAGGCTGAAGAGGTATTACTCTCTCCCAGGTGTCTCCCTTCGATAGCTACAATGAACCCTGGGCTATGTAGCGGCTGCCAGCATGCTCATCATTAAGCTCTAGAACTGAATGGACTTCAAAAAGCTGGGTGAGGGGAGCCCCGAAGTGTGGGCTGCTTACCGCCATGCGGTGCTGCTTCCGAAGCAGCTTCACGCGGATCTGGTCCATGTTGGTGGCAACGTCCCTCTCGGGCTGATCTAAGTCTTCCGCATATCTCTGTACCAGGGCCTCAGGAATCCCACAGCGGCCGTGCTGCAAGGGAACAGAAATCTCTTATCAAGGGTTGCGAGGATCTTTTTCCTTCTCCAAGAACGGCAAACACAAGGTAGGATAAGACATTTAGCTACTAGAAAATAGGACCAAAAGTTTTAATTTGAAGTGAATATATTTTCTTTAGTGTCAGGATGGATGTTTTAGAGACAATACTTTTACATCTTTATATTTTGGGGTCCAACGCCCTCACCTCCCTCTTATCTGATCATTTTGTAAAATGTTATTGAAGACAGTCTTCTAAACTGCAGGGGAGAAGGGCAAATTTGTGCCCTACAGAGAGTCCACTGTTGGTTCCTCAACTACAATGTAGAGTCATACCGCCATATCACTAGACCAGCATTTACTGTACAGTAGAATTCTCACTACTTTCCATTCAAAGGGGTTCATTCACTAAATATCAAGAAGGCAGAGGAGTATTTTATTGTAAGGCACTCTTGGTCATTAGAAGTTTATAACAAAGACTCCTGGGAATGCATTATAACAATTCATGCATTCCTAGGAGAACATACAGCTACATCTATTATCATGTATTTGTATTCAAAGTCATTTTGGTATTGGCAGATCTACTCTTTTTTATTTTTCTTCAAATGAGAAATGAGTTTTCATTAATGTTTTTAGTAAAATGAGGTATCTTTTCCCCTGATACCCATACAGATAATTATACAGTACAATTATTATATCTGAATAGGGCTCTACAATTTTCAAAGTAGGTTCAGGTTTATTTTATTTGCTCCTATTAATACCTCTAAGAGGTAGTTATGCAGGTCATTATTAATTCCATTTTACGCACAGGGAAATGAAATGGGGATGTGTTAAAGTCTAAAATCAAAGATGTTGAATAAGACATGGAAACTGGAACTCACGTTTATCCTTTCAGGAACTGGGTCTAGTACTGACTGATAGCTCTCCCTGCAAAGGATAGCTGCCCCAAATTAAATACAAACAAGTGAAAGAAGAGAAGAGAAAAGAAGAGAAGGGAAAAGAGAAGAAACCCCTGAGGCTGTGTCTGCATGTAATCTGGGCACTGTGCTCCCGGTTCATCTGAACACCCAGCGCGGGGGGGGGGGGGGGGCAGGAGCCCCCGCCGTGGGCCACCCGTATCGTCACTGTCCATTGGTCCTCGCCGCCAGCTGCCTCCGGGGGCTGGGAGGTGGGGGGCAGTGCCGTTCCTCTCGCCTGGCCCCCACCCGACTTAGAAGAGCCTGTGCAGCGGGGTCAGGGCCTCGGATACCTTATCGGAATAGGGCTCCTCGGTGAGATCGATGCCTTCGGCCCGCAACTTCTTCTCGGTGAGCATCTCCAGGTCCACCCCGCGGGTGCAGGAGACCTTCCTGGCCAGGGCAGGGCCAAGCCGCACGCCGTGCTCCTGGAGGCTGGCACTCTCAGGCAGCTCCGACAGCCAGGGTGGAGGCCTGGCGCTCGGCGGGCTGCCCGGTTCCGGCCCTGCGGGAGGCCTGGCCACTGGCGGTGGGGGACAGTCGCCGGGGCCGCCGGCGCTGCCCTTTTTAAGGGGCAGGCTGGGTGCATCGGGGCCAGGGGTGCCGGGGGGACCAGGAGGGACAGGATGCAGCCCGTTGGCAAGGCGCTCCCTGCTCTTCTTGGCGGGGACGGGGGGAGGCTGGGCGGGAGGTTTGGCCTGCGTTCTGGCCTCAGGGCCCCTCTGCGCAGCATCCACGCCTTCTTTGGTGCCCGGGGGGTGATGTGTCCCTTCGAAATCGAGTCCTTTCCTGTGACCCTCAAGAGGCGTCCTTGTTAAACCGTGTTTAACGGCGGGCGGTTGGGCGTCATAGGTTTTGGGTAAACACGGAGGAGGGGATGTGCCATGGGAAAAGGCAGCCATCGGGCCATCCAGTTTCTTAGTAGTCGTTTTCTGAGGTTCAGAAAATCTCTTGCTTTGGGTCAGTAGCAGTGCATTGTCAACAGCAGAATCTAGTTTGGGGCTTTGAACCTTTGTGATGGAGGGTGCTGTCTTTTGTGGCACTTCAGGTACAATCTGAGGGGAAGGTTCTGTCACCTCACCAGGCACACCTTTTTCAGGCTCTCCTTGAAGGTCGTCCAGGGAGTGGGATCGGGGCCAAGTCTCCAAGGTCTGGGGGCCCTCCAGGGTCTCACAGCTCCGGCAGATGGAAACGGGGAGGCTCCTTCGGTTTTTATTCAAGTCAGTCACACACGGGGGATCACAGTGCTTGGAGGTGTGAGGGGTGAGACCACTGCCCAGCCTCCCCTCCCCTCCCGGCTTCAGCGCATCTACTGGCTTCGTTAGAGGCAAGGTTGGGTAGTTGCCCAGCTGATTCCTGTTGAAAGACTTCAAGCTGGACTCGGCTGATGATTTGACAGAGGGGCTGGTTTTACGAGACTTGCCTACGAGACAAGGAAATATTTTACAATCACATTTTAAAAAGCGAATCAATCAAACTGATGTAAAAGGTGTGCTAACGTAATTGAAATCTCCAACTCTTATATCCCACTGTTGAATTACACTAAGGACATAAAATCACCACTGGTGATGTAGAGTCATTGTGGTCCCATGTTTATTTTTAGAAAGAATTCTTAGTCTTATTAAAGGACTCAGGGAGATGAAAGTTAATTGAGTTATGTGGAAAGAAAATATGCTGTGTCAGGCAATAAAATAAACCTAGGTCTAATGTCTGTTCGTAGCTGCAGTCAGTGTGGAACAAGGCACACCCACACCCCAGTTAGGAACCACACTGATGGGACTTCTGTTTAGGGAGTACAGTTTCCTAAGACCATGGTTGCAAAGAGGAGGTGGACTGAACTCTGGGACAGGTTCTTTAAATGGTATCCCCCAAGGTTCACTGGTGACCGCTGAATTCTCAAACCTCTCAAGCCCTCCCCGCCTTGTGTTTTGCTCAGGTGTGTAAAATAAAGGTACCCTAGAAACAGTCAGCCGACCTTGGTACAAATGAGTAAACAAGCTGAAGTGAGTATGTCGCCAGAGGCAATCTATAAGATACTGATATGGTTCTAATTGCCACTGGAGCGATAGACCTGATTAAAATAAAATGATCGTCAGACTGATAACTGAACTTATCAACCAGTCACAGTCTACTTAGTTGACAACTGTTGACTGATACTAATTGCTACTGCTGTCTGGTGAACAGAGCCACCCATGGTAACCCTGAGTGCACCTGACCCCAATCCACTTAAGATTCCTCTTCTGTTTGAGACAAGTAAGCTGTCTGAATTTCCTACGGACTGCTTCCCGACTGTTAGGACACAGAAGCAACAAACAAGGCATGCGGCCCTCAAATGGCCCTCTCCCTCCGAAACTGCTCTGTCCTCAGGCCGTGCCGCTGAGGCATTTAAGATACTGCTGCTCGTGTGGCCCTGATGGATGGTCTACTTGGTAAAGTGTTTTCCTCATGGACCTAATAGTTCCCAACACTCAAATGTTGGTTTTTATTGCGAAAAAAAGAGGACATAGGAGACACACAATTTAGGTTTTATGGCTGCAGGTATTTTAGATGGAATTTATTCACCTCACACAGAAGTCAGCAGAGGCTAACTAGAAACGAGAATGGCGAAGAAGTCAGAAAGGAAAAGATTAGCACTGCGTTCACGATGGTCAGAGAATTGTCTTTTCTCAGAACACTGCACTTTTAAAATCAGTACTTTTCAAAGCAGGAGGATCCTTTTTAATGAAGCTTCATTTACAAAACAGATCAAAGTTGAAGTGTGGAGGTTTCTCAAGGCCCAGGCCCACACACCGCCACCAAGGCCCCCATCCTCGGGACCCCGCAGACCACAGTTAAAAACCAGGGCATAAGGCAGCATGAGCTTCTGAACCAGAAGTTACGAACTGCATAAGAGGGACTGCTTCTGTAAACCTTGCGTTTATTTCTCCACTCAGTGAAAATACTCTCCTAGTAAAACTAGAACAAAATCGTGCAGCTTGGTTTAATGTTTGAGAAAACAAAGGTGGGGAGGTACCACGTCCTTAACTGTTACGTGGACAAAGCAGAAAAGATGGTGGGGGGGTGGAGAAATGTCAAATCTATTCTGAAAACATCTTGCTTTTCAAGTGCTTTTGGTTGGTTTGAATTGTGGGCTTCCAGCAATTTCATATCTTCACTGTATATGTTTATGCTGCTTTTCAAAGTGAAATTTATGGTTGATTCTGTTGTTCCAAAATCTGTTTAGTAAATGTTTTCTATGTGCACATAACTATGGAGGATATAAGTAAACCACTGATTCAAACTGAGTCCACATTTGTAGTGGGTATGGGAGCCAAATATACACATTCTCCAATAACTTCCAAAAACTAGACCATGAGGATGGCTGGCCCAGTGACGTGAAGTTTGGAGATCATAACTCTGAGCCCCCGGTCATGCTGTCTGCGGGGAGAAAGGAGGTACCATATTGGATGTGGGTAATTATATTCTGTCTGTCTAGCTGGTCTGAAGTTTTGAGATTTTTTTTTAAAACAAAAATGTGCTCTTTAAGATTTAATTATATACCCTTCATTCAGAGATCTAGCTTTCATAAAAATGAAGAAATGTTTGAATAGACTTTTCACATTATTTTAATATGAATTTAGATATTTTCATACTGTAATGATGATATACTGCTGCCAGGAGCTATCTGTTTTTGCGGGGGTTTTTTTGAATTTTAGAATTTTATTTTTTTTTTTATACAGCAGGTTCTTATTAGTTATCCATTTTATACATATTCGTGTATATATGTCAATCCCAATCTATCTGTTTATGGAAGGAGTCATCGTGCAACTGCGATCCCTGAACTAACGAGCATGCCTCTTTTCCCGGGCAGTGTCCAAACACCGAGGGCCGCCCCTGCTCAGGCTTTACTGTCTACTTAAGAAGAAAACTTGAGGTGAGGGATGATGATGATACTGAAGGAACCAAACCTTCATGCCCTGGCTTTGCATCATGTTCTCAGCGGGGCTCCTCAAAATCCTCATATAGAAATGAGAGACTCACGGATGACAGTCCCAAGCACTGGGATATTCTTGCTTTTCAGAATAAATAAGCAAACAAATAGGCAAAGAGACCTTTTATGGTATATGTTGCCTTTTTCCTTGTTCCCAATATAGGTCCACCTATTTTCATCTAATCCATGGTTTGTGAAAGTACTTATGATAACATACAAACTAAATCCCTTCTGGCTTGAAGTTCAACTAAGCCCCGATACCTCTGGCTGATGTATGATGACGTTAAGTAGTTAGAGTACGGACTTGAAAATGCTTATGGTATTGGAAAATCAGGTCTAAAATATTGTCTACCATTGACTGAGAGCCTATTATTATGAGTCAGAGTGGTGCCAAGAGGAAAAGAACAAGGGCTTCAGTTATTATTTAATCTCTCTTTAGCATCCTCATCTATAATATATGCACTGCAGGATCTGAGTGATAATTAGCAATTGCATACGTGCGCACCTAGCCCACTGCCTCATTCATAATCAGTGTTTACAAAGTGCTAGGTATTTTTAATATATTATTACTTTGTCTTAGAATAATCTATTTAAAAAAAAAAACAACTCACATTACCATTTAAGAAGTAAGGAGGAGGACTTCCCTTGTGGCGCAGTGGTTAAGAATCCGCCTGCCAATGCAGGGGACACGGGTTCGATCCCTGGTCCGGGAAGATCCCACATGCCGCGGAGCAACTAAGCCCGTGCACCACAACTACTGAGCCTGCGCTCTAGAGCCCGCGAACCACAGCTACTGAGCCCATGTGCCACAGCTACTGAAGCCCGCGTGCCTAGAGCCCGTGCTCCGCAACAAGAGAAGCCACTGCAAGGAGAAGCCCGTGCACAGCAACAAAGAGTAGCCCCTGCCCGCAAGTAGAGAAAGCCCGCGCGCAGCAACGAAGACCCAACGCAGCCAAAAATAAATAAGTAAGTAAGTAAGTAAATAAATTTGTTTAAAAAAAAAAAAAAGAGGTAAGGAGGAGTCGGAGATGTAATTTGGCCAAAGTCTTCAGCTATGCCCTATTCACGTTCAAACCCCAGGTCTCCCCACTCTAAAGCCCCACAGCTCTTTGCATGATCCAGATGTGGGGAGGGGCCTAACCCTCTAAGAGCAGCAGGACAGTGGAAAGTTTAGGGTCCCTTTCTCTGACATGCAAGTTTAAACTCTTCCCAATTATGTGCTATGTGGGATGGAAGAGTAACTGATGAAAAGACCTCTCTACTCATTTCTCAACATCATCAGTTGCCTAGGTTCTTGAGAGATGTTCCTCTCTCCTAAGGATCTTAATTAAGCACCAATCACCCTGGAAAAACTCCTCTCCCTATTGCCAGTTTTCCCAAAAGCAATGGCTCAGGCTGAGGAAGAAAGACAGTCATTAGCCAAAGCACAGATGTCAAGAAATGGCCCAGAAGGCTTGCGTATGAAGATGCATTCATGATTATCTGGGCTGACAGTACCGTTCTCCAAGTTCTCACTGCTTTCATAGCATCCTGAGTCTCGTGGAGAGCATCCACTCAAGCCCTGGCTGTCAACAAGCAGCTTCTCCTGGGATCCGGACTGGTCACTGTTACCTAGAGAAGATGAACACATAGCACGGGATCGTAAAAGGAATGAAAAGCAGGCTCCAAATCAACCGCATCCCAATGTTATCCTCAGTTCTCATAATACATTTTGAAGCCTTGGACTTAGGAAGAGAACAAATTATTTTTAAGTAAATGAGATAAAAATGAACGAGTGAGATCAGAACACTTTTCTTTTCAAATCAAGTATCACAGGAAGGTAAGTTTGTAGACAGAGGACATAGTTGAAATACATCAATGCCTTTTAAGTTACCCTCAGGCCAACCAGGGAGAGGAGAAATTCAGAGCATCATGTCAAAAGTCTGGGGAGAGCAACCACAGTCCTTTCTGAGGGATGGTACCACCAAGTAGAAGCAGAGACTGAATAAATGCCTTTTTCACAAGGAGGAATTACGCCGTATACTTATTAGAGATCTAGAAGATTTGTGTTTCAATTTATTTGTTCCCAGCTTTCCAAATTTGGGAGCTAATATAAAGTGAGTGTCAAATAAACCATCAAATTTTATTAGCATTTAGGAGCATTTTTAACCCTCTGTGACGCGTGCTGGCTCTCGTATCATCTCAAAGGGAGCAAGGCTGACATAAAGGGGACATAAACCCCTAAGCTGATGAGGGGCCAGGGGCAAATCCTTTTGCTACTGTTATTTGAAATAGGTTAGAGGGTTTTCTCTCCTTTTTGCTTCTCTCTTTGTCTTGGGTCAGCATTTCTATTCCCTGCACACAAAGGGTAAGACATGGAAAGCTCAAAACACCCTCCAACTTGGAAACTGAGTACAGAATACCCTGAAGGTGGATGACGGAAGGCTGAGCATCCTCATCCTAAGGAATCCTTCTAGAGAGAAGCATCAGATGTTTTCTGTTGAAAGTCGGCCTAGAGCCAATCAATCACATGGGAAATCACGTGGGCCTTCACTACCCCAGCCGTGTCACTCTGCACATTCTATAAAGAGGGCATGGCTGGCCTTATGTAGGTTCAAAGTTACAGGAAGACTGTCTTTCAGTCATTATGCAGACTAAATGCTTGGTCGATAAAAATGGAAACCAAGAAAACATTTTCTACCTAAAATAAGTAGTTGACAATGAATGGCTTTAATTTACTTTTCTTTCTCTTCACTTCGCCTCCCCCCACCACATACACACACACACACACACACACACACACACACACACACACTAAATCAATAAACCAGAAATCTGATGCCTTTTCTTGGGTCATTAAAAAAAAATTGCGGGAAGGCTGAGGGCTACCATTCCTACTGTCCATTGACCACTTCCTGTTTGTATTTCTCACATGGAAAGCATTTTATAACAGAAATCATGGCGGAACAAGCCCTTAAATTAGAGCACCAAATTAAGAAATGCTATTTTTAAAGTGATTAATGAAAAATTAACTAATTGGAAGCAAAAGAGAAAAACCCTTTCCCCTCCCCCACACCGAAAGTGGAACATTCTAGAGTGGTGTCCTCATTGTGTGAGGGAGTCTGTGGATTTGGAATGGCCTTTGTTCTAGCCTAGCATGTTATTTTGTAAAATGATACTTATAAAATGAGGGCTTGGAGCTATCAATTACAACCCAGGAAGAGGAATCAATGCAGTTTGTCCCTGGCGAGATAGTTCAGTGTATTGCAGCGGCCAAAACAGACTCCAAAATGCTGACCGACGGGAATAAAACAGAAGACTTGTCCCTGCCACTGCAGGAAAATGCAGACTGTGCCTGCATCTTTCGGGATCCCAGCCTCACCACACAGCAGGATACCTGAAGTTATTATGGGGAGTGAAGGGGTCCCTTGCATTGCCTGAAAACCGCAGTTCAATCTATAAAATCATGAGGCCTATTCAAGGGGCTACAGCCACTTTCTTCCTGAAGGATCCAATCAGCAGCTACTTGCAGGAACCCAACAAATTTAGCCAAATTCCCTAAAACTAAAAGCTAGTGTTTCCCCAGTAGGTTGTCCTTCTTCATTAGGGAGAATGAAGAGGCGGGGCACCTCTTAGATGTACTGCACATTCAAGGCCACATCCTCCCCGCACCCCATACTCACTAGAATTAATGCCAAGGCACAAAGGACGAGAAAGAAGGGGAGCTAGAATCACGAACATTCTCACAGTCAAGTAAGAGCGAAGGACTGGGTTGTGGGGCTGAAACTCCATTTGGACATGACCTGAATTTGGACTAAAGCTCTCCCCAACCCCATCTCAACACACACACACACACACACACACACACACACAGAAAGAATATGCTAAGACATTGATTAGACAGCCAAACATCAAAAGGTGCTTATGCGTGAGGACATGTGTCATTTTCTGGAGTGTAGTTACCTTGGGAAAGAAGAAGGGAAAGGAATGGGATTCTTGGATAGCAGGCCTTCCAATGGGCTTGCAACACTTATGTCTTTAAAAAATAAGCACTGAAGTAAATATGACAAAATGTTAACTTTACATGGATTTAGGAAGTGGTATGTGGATTTGTTTTATTTTTCTCTGTACTTTCCTGCATATTTGAAATAATTCCTGATTAAAATTCTTATTCTTATGAAAATGATTTTGTTAAAAGAGAGCTTTCATCTGGCAGACCTAGGAGAGTGGGTCTGGGATGAGTAGGAGGAACTGCCCCAGGACAATGAGAGGCTTTTCCACATGGAACCCTGCAGGAAGGCTGGCATTCCCCATGCACAGATGCAATGAGAGAAGCTGGACCCATCCGAGTGCCAAGCAATGATGCAGATGTGCCTCTTGCTCTTGTGGGGGGCTGAGCTGGAAGATGTGCAAGATCTCTCAGATCTCAGCAGGTCTCTGGATCTGCCTAGTCTGACAGAAATTGACTGTCTTCCTCTAAGGTATCAGTTACTTAGAGTACTTCTTAAACACAATGAATTTAAAAGCACTGAATGTAGAATCTTCTAACCCTAGGATAATCCTGCATCCAGGCTCTTGGTGTTCACTGGCACCTCTGAGCCCTTGAAGCCTTTGTTTTAGAACCACTAAAAAGAAGTACCAATTTATGTATGCGGGATATTCTATACAGTGGCACAGCACAGATTCAAAATGGGATTTATGAAGAAGCAAAAAGCCTTCCTTAGACTCGTGAGTGAGCATCATGAGGGGCAAAGATTCCCTCTTATAAAATATGCCTAAGTGCACACCTCAGGACATGATCCCAGGAGGGACAAGGAGTCTTAGCCCTTGTGGCATGACAGAGACAGACCCTGCACCTTACACTCAGAATTTAGCTTTGCTCCTCCTGTGTCTGAATGCTAAAGGAAACGCAATGGATGGAGTTTATAAACCAGCTGTTCTCAGTGGCTGAGGAAGAGCAAATGAGCTATTTTACAGGGCAGATGTGGTCCAGGAGACTAGATGATTGAACGTTAATTGATATTAATATAGCTGGTTGGCCATGCCAGGCACTGGGCCAGGCTCTGACACAACCTGGCCACAGATCCCCAAGGTGTTTCCTGGGGAACTCCAATACGAAAGAGACCAGGTTATAAAGTGATATAAACTACGAAACACAATTCCCTTCAAATCTATCCCTGAAGGCAGTGTGTTTATCTAGGGTTTAGGCATCTATTTGATGGTGTGTCATCAGTTAATTTAGAGGGAGGACTTATTAAGCAGAAGTGAATTTAACTGCCCTGAGACACTTGCTTCCATGTCTCTAGGGCCTGATACATTCAGTAATGTACAATTTTTTTTCCCACCATTCACCATGGTTTTGGTGTGTCTTTTAGCAATGGAAATGTTATTAGCTACTGATATTCCTGAAGCAGAGCATTTGAAAGAAAATGCTTTTGAATTCAATAACTGGCAAGGATACTCCCCACTTCGTGATGAATAATTTCAGGAATATTTCTGATGTCAGACTGAAGAATAAAGAGCAAGATAAGACTGGGTTAATGGAGCAAAGGACACAGTGTATTCAAATAGACTACATGAAAGTTGTGAGCTCACTAAATTCTCTTCATGGGTTGTAAAAATGAGCTATCATTTTAGCTGAGAAATCGCAGCATGGAATTCTCTGCTCTACATATTCACTTGAGATTATTTCCTGCTTCTTTAACGCAAGCTGATGAATTTCATTTATTCGTTAATTAACCTATTCAATCAGAAAACAACTCCTCATGTGCTTTGAGAAGTAATTAACCCTTGGTGGGGCAAGATACTCCCAGTTTGTCAGTTACTCTTGTGCCCAGGTATCCTCACGACCTCCTGAAGGCTGCACATCCCACCGGCCTCCAAGGTGGCATGAACTGTGTGTCTTAAGAAAACTGCAATTCAATTCTCAGTCACTCAAAGAGGAGCGTTTTCGTCAACGATTACCTAGACACATGCCGGGAAAGTATAGGCTAGTAAGGTTTTCTTTTGCTCCTGCATTGGCAGGAAGGTCTGCTTTGGGAATCTATGTCTGTGCTATTTGACATAATACAAAATTGACCTTGGCTTTGGAAAGAGTAGGATCCAATGAGTGACTCCAAGGACCCAAGCATATGCTAGCAGCTTATGGGACGCCTGCTGGTGACCTGAGAACGTGGCGGATCTAACAGTGAACACGTCTGTGCTGGGAAGGACTTACTGTCATATTCCTGTAACAGCTCCACGGCTGTCAAGAGAACAGCTCTGTGCTCTGGGTCCCTGATATTTAACTCGTCCAAATCTTCCTCCTCCAGGAGCTTAAAGGTGTCCAAATCTTCATATCCATTGAACAGGAAAGTGGGCATGTGCTCCTGGAGGGAAACAAGACAGAAGTGAGTCAGCAGCCCAGCCATGGGATCCACGACCAATGACCGAACTCAAACCCCTAAACTCTTTTTCCACAGTCATTTTTATGCTAATTCAAAAATTAGTAAGTATCCTTTTAGCACAGTCTGTACCTCCCAGTCCTACAGCTTAGTGGGCAGGCGGGGCACTTCATTCATCAGGGGTTAAGAAGATTTACACTGCAGGCTGAGATGGACTCCACTGGCTTGCATTTTAATTGTGCCCTTCCTGTGAGCTGAAGCCTATAATGCCACCCAGTGTGCAGTGGAGGAGATTCTTCTTTCATTTAGAGCTACTGAAATCCAGCTCACAGAGACCTGTGACTTCCTCAGTAGCAAGACAGTTTTGCAAGGAGGAAACAGAATCTACCATGTAGACCCACCCCGCTAGATGCCAGGAGTAATAGTGGGAGAGAGGGTGGAAGGGAGAATCCTTACGGCCTCTGAGAAGTCAACCAGGGCACCAGGAGTTTGTGCTTACAGCCCTTCCTGGTAGTGGCTTGAAGCTCGCAGCTCTCTGAAAGCTGCTCTTTGGACTAGGAGCAAATTTCGACCTGGAGTTTATGCTGTCACCCCCAGCGGAGGTCAAGGGCAGAGTCATGGTGCTGGTAACTATTTCTGTAGGATAATGGGTACTCATCGTAGCAGATGTGGGACCAGAACAGGACGGAACTCACTTTGAGGTTGATGCGATCCAGGAGATCCTCCACCGACTTGGGCTGGGGGGGTCTTCCTTTCCTCCTCCTCCTGGTGGGGCGCTTGGGCTTCTCCTCTTCCTCGTTGAGCACGTCCACGTAGATGAATTTGAATGTGCCCACCTTGTTGTTCAGCAGGCCCATCCAGGTGCCCATGGGGGGTTTGCTGATTATATCAATGATGTCTCCTTTCTGTGGCCCAGGGAACAAAGATCTTTCCGTTAGGTACATTTCCAAGCATGAACCATCTGTCAATCAGAAGCCTTAATCACACGCATGTAAAGACACTATGAAGTCCAGAATCAGGGCTCCACGAGTCACCTGCTACGATTGGGAGTCTGGCAGATACCGGACAGAACACTCCTGACCGTGCCGGATCTCATGGAGGCCCAAGGTCCCATCCCCTCTGGCCTCCTGCACCACAGGGCAGTGGCCCGAGGTGTCCACCAGGGCTCACGGCTGGGTGGGCACCTGGCTCTCTAAATGCCCTGCCCTTACCCAGAGAGCACCTACTTCTTAGAAAAAGAATTCCCACCAATGAGATGTCAGTGGCAACCGCTGTCCTGTAATAGCTTCATACATTTCGTGGAACCCCATCTGTCCCATAGGAATGTCACTGATCACACAGAGAAGCCAGTCATGTCTCTTCAGCTGGTGAAAGCACAGAGACTGGAGGGTGGAGGGCAACAGGAATTCTGGAGGGAAGCTGAGGTCAGAGGACAGGGCCAGAGGGATGAGGTGGTGACCAAAGAGGATTAACTCAAGATCCTCCTCCATCCCCAAATGCTGGCTGTTCTCTGTTTCATTTTCCACTACAGAGGAGACCAGCTTATCAAGGTAGCAGAGACACTGGCCAGTCTGCACCACAACAGCCCAGCATTTAACAGCAAGGAGAAGAGAACACCTCTTAAGGCAACAAGCCACCCAGCGTTACTGCTCCAAGGCCAGGCAGACACACACCTTGAGCTTGAGTGAGTCTGTGTCATAGGGGCTGGGCGTGAAGTCGGTGTGCACCCTGGCGCGCCCACAGAACGGGCCCCGGTACGGGGGCTCCTCGTCATCACCGTCTTCCGACTTAACACTCTCCCTGTTGCTGGTCGAGGAATCGGTGGTGCTCACTGTTTGACCACCTGTACAGGAAAACAGGCAGAACACGGCTCAATACAGATTTCCTGCACAGCAAAGCTGAAGGCACTGAAGGGGACTTCCCTGGTGGCGCAGTGGTTAAGAATCCGCCTGCTAATGCAAGGGACACGGGTTCGAGCCCTGGTCCTGGAAGATGCCACATGCCGTGGAGCAACTAAGCCTGTGCGCCACAACTACTGAGCCTGCGCTCTAGAGTCCGCGAGCCCTAACTACTGAGCCCACGTGCCACAACTACTGAAGCCCGAGTGCCTAGAGCCCATGCTCCGCAACAAGAGAAGCCACCGCAATGAGAAGCCCGTGCACTGCAACGAAGAGTAGCCCCCGCTCGCTGCAACTAGAGAAAGCCTGCGTGCAGCAACGAAGACCCAATGCAGCTAAAAATAAATAAATAAATAAATAAATTTAAAAAAAAAAAAAAGAGGGACTTCCCTGGTGGTCCAGTGGTTAGGAATCGGCCTTCCAGTGCAGGAGAGGCGGGTTCGATCCCTGGTCGGGGAACTAAGATCCCACATGCCGCGGGGCAACTACTGAGCCTGCGCACCCTGCAGCTCGTGCGCCACAACTAGAGCCTGCTGGCCACAACGAAAGATCCCGCATGCCAGGAAGATCCCACGTGCCGCAACTAAGACCTGATGCAGCCAAATAAATATTTAAAAAAAAAAAAAAAAAAAGAAGGCACTGAAGGCATCACAGGCTAGGAAGGTAAAGGCCAGAGGAGGGAAGTCACGAGACACAGCCAAATGTCAGGACCAGAGCAGAGTCCAGGGGAGGATCTGAGTTTTCTGACTGTTCTCCCTAATCAAGCCCCTCATCAGACAGGGGCCTCCATCAAGTTATCTTTATGACCAGGGAATCCAGGTGACACCGAGACTCCCTGATGGAGGACACCACCCTTAACATTCATAACCTCTCATTTGTCAGGCATAACTATTTTTACCCCATTTTACAGATGAGGAAACTTAAAGAGGTCAAGTAACTTGCTCAAGGCCAAATGCTTTTAAAGTAGTGAGTTTAAACTTGGTCTCTTCCCCCATAGCATTCGGCGGACACCACCATTGGAACGGGAGTGGTTGCACAGCATTTGTTTCAGGGACATCTGTCATTCTCTTCTCCTCTTATTATTATTTTTTTTCCTGGTTCTTAGTTGATTATTTTATTGCTCTGATAATGTTTTAATCAACATTTTGTATTCATAAAAGTTATGAAGACATTAGCTTTCTTTGTCAAGCCAGAAGAGAATTATTGGCACTTCCCACTACCCGAAATGCATCAGGGAAAAATAACATTACATTATTGTGTTGAATTCTGCATAAAATGTTTCTGATTAAGGATTGGAGACTGAAGAGAAGCATCTGTCTTCTCTTTTATTAAACCCCCACTAAAATGCTAACAAAGGAACTGGATTCACTATGACAAGGAAAGTGGCAGGGGGCAATGCACAGATGAGAGATTTTTACCAAAATCTATAAGACAAAAAAGTGGTCAGAGGATCGCTAATTACTACTGTAGGTGGAGGATGCTCCCAGGTCAGGAGGGCGACGTGTGCGCAGCAGAGCCCGAAGTCCTCTCCTCTCAATTTGCTGCTCATCTTCATGAGCCCTTCCCCTTGACCTACTCCCCTCCAGTCTCCAGATGTTCTGCTGGCGCGCTTTCCCTCTCTCCTCCAACCAAAATCATTACCTTCTCTTTTGTGGCACTGCTAGACATCAACTACTAAACAAATAGGACTCTAGGGCCAACTATTTTGCAGGTCTGTCTCTGTAACAGCACCTTAAGGGTAAGAACTTGGTCTAATTTATCTTTAAACTGCCTGAACCTGACACTCAGTAAAAGTCTGATTTTGACTCCAAGGAAATCATCTACGTTTGCAAACTAGACCTACTCATTGAGCTTTGACCGCTCAGAGAACTCCGCAGACTCTCCACAGAACCTCCGGCTTTGAGCTTGGGCTTGTCCATGTGTTCGCTGTCAGGCTGAGAGGATGGAGGGGAGCCCGGCATTCCATCAAGGCCTGAATCCTGAAATGGGTTTTGACAAAATTATGTTTCACCAGAGTGGATGGGTGTCCTTTTGTAATTCACAGCAGTTTAGCCCTCAATGGAATCAGTCAAATCCATCTTTATACCCAAGTCTGATTCTTTACCCAAAATGTACCTTCCTTTTTAATCTAAATCCTTGCTTCATTTTAAAGTTGTGGTTCATGTAACTATTAATTAAACACTCAAAAAGTATTTTTCATGCTCAAATAGATATTTTTTAAAAGAATCTATCTATCTACCTTGTAGACAAAACATTTCGTTAAAGGCTTAGAGACTCTTAGTATACTCCCTAGTTCAGTAATAACACTGGACTTCAAATGTAGATCAGATACAACCCACTAGTCATGTAGTATCCGGAAGTATCATCAGAGAATATTTAATCTATTTGAAGGGAAACATTTACACACACACACACACACACACACACCCCACACGCACACACACACACAAAGCCCAGATTCTTATATTTGTTTACACAAATTACTAAAATTGGCTAATAAAATACCAACTTAGGACCCAGATATACAGTTGACCCTTGAACAACACGGGGGTTAGGGGCGTCGACCAGCTTTGCAGTTGGCCCTCCTTATCTGCGGCTCTGCATCTGTGGATTCAGACAACCACAGATCGTGTAGTACCGTAGCATTTACTATTGAAACAATCCACCTATGAGTGGACCTATGCAGTTCAAAACCTGTGCTGTTCAAGGGTCAGCTGTACAACAAACATACCATTTTTCGGTCTCTAATACCATTTCCCTAAGTCACCCTACGATTTTAGCTTCTTTCACTTCTTCTTCTGTTGTTAATAAACAGCTGGGAAGTCCCTTTTAGATCAGAATGCTGACAGTAGTGACTCAGCAGTACTTCTCACTTTTGGGGTGGCTACATATCATTAGTTTGACAGCCCCGCATCTGCACATGTAACTATAGCACGCTCATTTGATTTGAGGTGCTAATAGATAGACAGTGTCACACTTTAAAAAGTCTGCAGTCAGAACGGTTTACTGGCCCAAAGAGAACACTCTCTGGCATATTACACAGCCACGTGAACACAAAACCATCTAACGGAAACCTGTCATTTGCATAGTGCCGAATCATCAGAAGGGCTTTGATGAGATTCTGCGGGGCCCTGCAAACATATAAGGACAATAGAAAGGGCAGCTTCTGATCCAAAACACACTTCTGCTTTACATTTAAGGAAAGCGAGCAAACAACCGCAACAACTACAAACAGAGGTGCATCATTAGGAGGTTACTGAAGCTGCAAAGGATGAATTCCTGAGGTTTTCATTCCTCTTTTCTGAATCATAAAAATAAGCCACCTTTCCAAATAAAATCTTTTTTAAATGCTTCTGAAAAAAACCTCCCAGTCTGAAAAACAGCAATACGAAATACACATCTCTGATACTGTATGTTCACAAATGCTTTTTAAAAATTATTAATTTATTCATCACATATTTATTGATTACAAGAAGAGGTATTATTTCAGAGGCCAGGCATACAGCAGGAACAGAGCAGATAAAAATCCGTACTAAAACAGTCGGTGTCTTTACTAAAAAGTTTTTTTTTAAAGCCTTACAATGTTAATTTCCTCTCTCTAAAAAGCATTATAATGATTCCTTCTTTTTTTGATTATGTGAAACGACCGCTTTAAAAAAAAAACAGAACTAAAACTACATCTATATAGTAGTAAAATTACAGAAAAATGCTCAAAATGACATGAAAATTCTATGCTCATGATCCACAAAGCAGAAAACCCCTAGGAATGTAAGTTTTCAAGAGCTTTTAGTAGATGTTTCAATTTGGGGGAAAAGCCAACTAAATAAAGTGCTTTAATTCGTGGCACTGCTTTCACTGGCATGATGTCTGTCTCACTCGAGCGTGCAGTTTGCTTCACTGCTGGGCAGAAATATAGAATCACCATCACTCCCACGCCCATAGGGACAAGAAACGAAAAGATTAAGGACAATATTCGTGGAGAAGAGATACTGGAGGCAGCCAGACTTCCCCTGCAGGGCTAACCGGCCACAGTTTCTCAACCTGAGCACTCTCAGCATTTGGCATGGTTAACTCCTGGTTTTCATGGACTGTCCTGTGCATCATAAGATGCATCCCTGACCTCTATCCTCTAGATGCCTGTAGCACCCGATACCACCCCACCCTAACCCACTGCCACTATTAAAAATGTCCCTAGCCAATGCCCCTGGGGTTGGTCGGGGAGCAAAATCAACCCCTCCACCCCCACCCAATACCCCACGAGAACCACTGTAATAAGCTGGAGATGTGCAGGCTTTGAAGCACAGTGCGGAAGGCTGGCTAGCTGGTGCTCAGAGTGATTCAAACAGGGGGATGCTTGGTTTTTAGCTCACCATGTCCACCAGAGGGCAGCAGCTGAGCAAAAATGCCTGCTTTCCCTGCTGTTCTATTTGGTAGATAAAGCAGCATCACCTACATATTTCAAGTAGACAACCAGATCACACACGGAGACTCCAACAGACTACAGAAGGCATACTATAAAGGTGCCAGAGGAGAGCGCTTTGAAAATCTAATGGTCAAAATTATCTCAGGCCCAGCTTTCCAAGTGTCTTTATTCCCCCCACCCATAAAAATAAGACCCATAAAAAGAAGGTTACGTTCCTAGTGATGAACTTATAGAATGGGGGAAGGGAGTGGTGTCAATTCTGTGATATCTTAAAGTCTGCAGAGAGGGCTGGTTAGTGAACACACCCCCACAGAAACACGATTACTGTGTAAGTCTTGCAGCCAGGAAGCACTTTCTGACTTGACTTCTCAGACTTGCTACGTGCTCCTAAGAACAACTTATGCTACATTTATTTGAAAAGTCGTCTGTCTAAGAAAACTTGAGTGTCTTTTTAAGGTTTGATTCTGGTGACATCCATTTTGGAGCAAGGAATATTTTAGAAAATAAAATCCTTCCTTTGTGTTCTAATTTTCGGTGCTTATTGCATTAAAGAATAATCATTTCTTTACATGTCTGTCTTTTTCTCTCATTTGTACATAGAAGTCAGGGCCTGCTTTGTATTCCCAGCACCAAACCTGGTGCTCGGGCGACCCTAAGCACTTAATAAATATTTGCTGAATCCAGTGTTTGTCTACATAAACCAGGCATGGTCCTGGAGCCTGGTTAATGCCTGTGAATATATTTACCACCATTTAAAATCTCAGACCAACAATCCTCAGCTTTTCTTGTTGTTGGGAAGAACCAAGGGGGCTTGTTGCTCGGCTGTCACATACCTGCTCAGAGACAGAGCTGCTGTATTTTTTAGACATTCTCTTCCTCATTGTCTCTTTCACTGATTTCACCTTTTTTCCAAGAGAGATTCGGGAGGCGGTAGGTGATTTGATTACTTCTTTATACACAAAATCTCCTTCTTTACCCTGTAAAATAAAATGTTATAAGTATCTTAATCACAGAAAATGAAGCCCCCAAACAGGTTTTATTATTCTAACCATGAATGTCCTACCTCTCAGCAAACACTGGCACGCTCCAGGATCTCCACATTTTTCTTATGTTAACTCAGTGCTATGTTATTTATCTTTGTGATTAAAAATTAAAAGCTATTGACTAAGTGGCTTTTGCTTATTTGTTTGTTTAAAGTGGGATGTGAGTCACTTTGTTTTATTTAAACTTAGCATATTCTTGTCCTGTTACATGTTTTCCCACCATTTTAAATACCCAAGGGGACTGTATTTTATCAATAAAGAATGATTTAGATGAACCAATGTTCACTTAATCCCAGCAGCGGGGAAGAAGAAAAGGATAATACTACTGAATCACCCAAGAAAGTGGTAAGAACAAAATGGCAAATCTCAATCATTAGAAGTCCAGCATCTGGGGACTTCCCTGGTGGTGCAGTGGTTAAGAATCCACCTGCCAACGCAGGGGACACAGGTTCGATCCCTGGTCTGGGAAGATCCCACATTCTGGGGAGCAACTAAGCCCATGAGCCATAAGTACTGAGCCTGCGCTCTAGAGCCCATGAGCCACAACTACTGAGCCCACGTACCACAACTACTGAAGCCCATGCACCCTAGAGCCCACAAGGCATAACTACTGAGTCCATGCACCACAACTACTGAAGCCTGCATGCGCCCTAGGGCCCGCGTGCCGCAACTACCGAGCCCGTGTGCTGCAGCTACTGAAGCCCGTGCGCCTAGAGCCCATGCTCCGCAACAAGAGAAGGCACCGCAATGAGAAGCCCACCCACTGCAATGAAGAGTAGCCCCTGCTCGCCGCAACTAGAGAAAGCCCACGCGCAGCAATGAAGACCCAACGCAGCCAAAAAAAAAAAAAAGTCCAGCATCCGATCAGATTTATATCATTGTAGCACTTCGTGTGGCCAACTCCTAAGACTGTGTAAATTTTCTTTTCTGAACAAGTTAGATTGTGGTCTCCTTTCATTCTATTTTCCATTAAAAAAAAAAAAAATTCCCCTGAGGGGGGGAAATATCATACTTTTTATTTTTTAAAAGATTGACTACAGGGCTTCCCTGGTGGCGCAGTGGTTGAGAATCCGCCTGCCAATGCAGGGGACACGGGTTCGAGCCCCGGTCCGGGAAGATCCCACATGCCGCGAAGCAACTAGGCCCGTGAGCCACAATTACTGAGCCTGCGCGTCTGGAGCCTGTGCTCCGCAACAAGAGAGGCCGCGATAGTGAGGGGCCCGCGCACCGCGATGAAGAGTGGCCCCCGCTAGCCGCAACTGGAGAAAGCCCTCGCACAGAAACGAAGATCCAACACAGCCATAAATAAATAAATAATAAAAATAAAAGGAATTCCTTTAAAAAAAAAAAAAAGATTGACTACATAAAATTATTGGTTTATCAATCAGTAAAATTTGATATCCAAATAAAATAGTTTTATTCTTCCAGGAAATTCTCAAACACTTCAAAAAATCATAGATGGGTGCTTTCGTTAACACATGACCATAACAACTATAAAGCACAGAATACTAATTTCACAGTTGCGTGACCAAATGCACAAGGGGAAGACAAAACTGTATGGAAAACTCACCTACATCTCTGGCACCTCAGAAAGTAAACCTTAGGGAGAACCTGTACACTGTAAAGGTGGCCTGTCCCCGGACTGTGATCCAGTGGCAGGTCCGAGGAGGCGGTCACCTTGGCCTGGAGGAGTCTGGTTTGCTTTGGCCCCAAGGGGACTGGGTTCATTTCAGGATACCCCAGATCAGAAAGACCTACGCTTGGCGTAGGGCTATGCACTTGGCCTATGACAAGCCTGGTTTTCAGAAATGCTGTCACATACTCTCGGAACCCAAATCACAGGGCTCCATCCTGTGGCACTACCTATGTGTAACAGCCACGTGCACTTGCAACTGGTATGAACAAAAACACACGTGCACCAATAACTAAGACCATCTAAACTCATCTGGATGTGTGACTTGAAGAAACCTGGAAACCAGGGTATTAAAGAAATGATGCTACTGCAAAGAGAGAGATGGAGGCCACAGTTGGTCATCATTCAGTCCACGTGGGACTGTGAAGAGTCTTTAAGATGGGGAACTAGAGCTTCTCTCCAAATGCGATTTAGGATCCCGAGGAAAAGGTCACCCAGTACCGATTCTCAAAGATACTAAATGTGAAACTATGTCAACCACGCCACTTGAATCCAAATCTTTTGCTTCCCCTCTGATGTATACTCACCAATGGGTCAGAATTATTACTGCCAATGTGCAGAGAACGATTTGTCAAGTCAAATCCTCCAAAACTGCAGGTTCTCTGTGGAAAGGAGAGGGCAGAGCAGGAACAATCCAGTTATGTTAAGGTCATCCAGCAGTGCACCAACCCAACACATGTCCCTTTTGTAGGATGTCACTGAACCACAAACGTGTTACAGGATGAGCGTAAGAAACGAGAAATGATGAAGAAAAAAATACATGATTCATGTTATAAGGAGACGCCACTCATTTTGCCCTTCCACAGGCCACTGGAACTGTGCCTACACCAGAGGTTCAGAATCCCCTTCACAGGCAAAAACCAACTGGTTAAAAAAAAAAATACACCAACCAAAAAACCATACATGTGTTAAGTGCTCTAAGATTCCCTGTCTCTTAGCAACAAAATTTCCCTTCCAGACCCCTTAATATCGGCTGCATACAGTAGTGATAATGAGGCAACATGTATTAGGGAACCCATGTGCTCAGAGTGGTCTTGGAAACCCAGATGTGAAGTCCTATAGCCCTGCCACTGACAGCAGGCTTTTCTGAGGGACTCTTGTTTTGTTTAGTTTTAAATCGCTGAGATGGAGGGGAAAAGGTTATGTTTATAGTAGAGTCCAATCAGGCCAAGAGGATTACTCACTCATTGCTTCCCTGACCTAGCCAAAAATGCTGATAACTCTCCCATCTAACTGCCCAACTTAATTACTTATGACCCTTTCCTCAGAGTGTATGAAATAAAAAGACACCACATTTGCCCAGAAAGAAAAAGATTGATTCCGTGACTGTCTCTGACCACACTACTTTAATTTCAATAGGAAAAACACTGATAGAATGAAAACTTTACTGTCCTTTCGGTTGGTTTCAAACTTTATGGAACTGCTTATGTTTCAGTGCTTCTATATTTCCAGAACTTGGTTTGAATTCTCTGTTGTTTTTCTAGCAAAAGCTACTCAAGCACCACCTCCCCCCGCCAACCCCCAAATCTTTAAGAAAAAGGAGAAGTTCAAAGCACATTAATTTTTGTTATCACCGATTATCTTCTTAAGCAATTGGTAATAAAATGTGAATCACAGATTTGGGTGCCAATATTTTGTATTACCTGTTTCTCAGAGAACTCTAGTTAACAGCTATTAAAAGGAAGAAATGAACAGAGAAGCACACCATATACTATAAACATTGCTTTTTTAAAATAAATACACCTTAGATACATATTAACTGAACTGAGAAAGTAGAAACATCCAGGAAGGAAAGTGCCTAGGTTTATGGAATCACACAGATAGGGATCCAAATCCTGGTTCTACCACTTAACTTGCTGTGTGACCACAGGTAGAGTACTGAACCCTCTGAGCTTTGGTTTCTTCATTAGTAAAATACTATCTATAGCCTATATTTGAGACTTCTAGCACACTGCCTGGCACAAAGCAGACACTTTAGGAATGTTGGTTTCTTCCACTACTTTTCATTAGGGCCACACTGAGAATTTGGTAGCTTGTCCTGACAATTGCTTTATTGAAGTTTAGGCTTAGTCAACATTCTAAATATGCAAATGAAGAACTGGAGCTTAGTTCTGGGCCTTATAATTCTGGGAGCTTCAACTGTAAAACCAGAGCAATCCCAGGAATCGGCCAAAAAGTGAAAGATAGCAGGTGTAGCAGAAGGAAAGGCCAGGAGATACAGAAGTGTTACATTTCAGGATAACCGACATTCAGGATATCACACAGCTGTTTTTTTCTCCTTCAGCAAAGCTGTTGCTGCTGTTTTAAATAATCAACCACAGACATAACTTTCAATGGACATTATTCTCATTTTATATAAAAATATCAATGGACAATCTGATTTCCCTTACAGTCAACTTAACTGGACCTATATCTCCTCTATAAAAAGAGGAAGACCTCTGTAAACGAAAACACTCACCAAATCCCCTAATCTGCAAGCAATGTTATGACCATCTCTCAAGGCTAATTTTTAACTTTAACTTTCCCTTTCCAGCTTATAGTGTCAAATAAATTTTCTCATTTTTGCAAAGGCAGTCATTTTATTCTAGTTCCTCTCCTGTGACTCAGGGCTCCACAGACACAGTATGGCGTCCAGATGCCTCATCATTTTATGGCTTTTGTACTTCCCTGCTTTGAATTCCAACACCGACTGCAGCACTGGAGGCCAGCATGTTATTTCTGATGCATATGAAATAACTGACAAAGAATTTATGTGGAAACTACAACTGCAATAAATTAGAAGCTCATTTATGTCTTCATATGACTGCTGCATGCATTGTTTCCTAAAATAAGAAGTTTAGAGGAAAGAGTGCACTGGTTTTCTTAACTACCAACTAAAACCTCTCCCAGTGACATGCTAAGATATTTGGAACTGATTCTTCTTTATCAATGGAGGATGAACAAAATATAACCGCCAGCACCACTTGAACTAATCTCCAACTTCTTCTGTAATATCAGGTAGTTCTTGAAGCAGCACTCTTTCAACAGAGAAAACAAGAGAGAATAGTAAAAGAATGTAAACCAATCTTTGGTGGTCTACCTGAATAAAGCTTAAATGAGGTTTTTCAAGTTCAAACATCTCCTGTACAGATAATTACAAGAACATTTTAGATAGATGCTTGTGGATGAGAAGAGCCAGTCAATGGAATGGTCATGCAGCTGAAAACACGTTTTGGGGGGGTTTGGATTTTTTTTTTTAAATGGACAAAATTCCAAAATGTCATGCATGTCTGTTGCCCCAAACAAAAATTGAATGACCAAATAAAAAGCAAAACAAGTGACCGTTTCCAGTGAGTACAAAGCATTGTCATTTCCCTGAGGTTTCATCAAGCAAATATGGCATTTTTTGAAAGACAAAAAGATCAAGGTTGAAGAGTAAAGGAAACTATACTTTTGAATAAAATGAAAGAGATATATGACAAGAAGAAAGGAAAACAATTTTTGAGTAAACCAAGTAAAGAAATTATTTTAATCCCTTAAAAAAACAAAAAACAAAAAAAACCCTCTTCTGTTGTTAAAACACTTATATTCTGGGACCTCTCTGGTGCTCCAGTGGTTAACACGCTGAGCTTCCACTGCAGGGGGCACAGGTTTGATCCCTGGTCGGGGAACTAAGATCCCACATGCTGCACAGTGCGGCCAAAAGAAAAAGAACTTACATTCCCCTATGTTCTCTGAATAATTAGAAAATTAAATTTTGTTTTCTTGATTGTACAATTATACTTACAAGAAACGGTATGTACAAATTTCTGATTTAGCACTGAACACGTATTTCAGCAAGTATTAAAACTGTCCAGTACTGCCTCAAGTTCATAGTACTTTAAAAATACCCAGCCTCAGGCTGGTACTGGGGATAGAGGTTACAGAGTGCCACTTTTACAGGGGGTGGAATTGGTACGTGAAAACAAGCTTGTCCAAATGTCCATACTCAAACGTCAATGAAGAATTAATCACTGGCTCACAATGTGCACACAAGGGCCCACAATGGCACAAATCTTGGAAATATAACTTCTAGAGAGACGGTCCTGATGAAGTTATATCATTAACCGGTCAATAAATAATATAAGGGATACATGAGCAACTCAAGGCACTCAATCGGAAAAATTCTCAGTATTGCATGATTTAAACCCATGGGGCTGAGTCATCAATTCACAGAGAAGAGGTGGATCTGTTCTATCAAGGTCATGTCCAAAGGTACAGAGGCAGATGAACTAGGCAGAACACCTCTGAAGGTAAAAAACAAATTATACCAAGACTAAGTAGCCACAAGTATTTCCTAAAAGATCTGTGGGTCAGAACTGAAGGAGTGACAACAAGAAATAATAACAAAGAACCGTTATTTTACAACAAAAACAAAACCAACCGAGACTGTTGCCATGACAAAGAGCCAGAGGAAAAGCTGTTACTGATAATATTAAAAGTGTTGCAAGATTTATAAGAATGTGAAAAAAGTGGAGATCGAGCAAGAAAGTCAACACATGGGAATATTTGGAAAACCTAAGGGCTGGTACGGACCTAAGCATCCTTTAAGGATGGCATTGACCACAAAAGCAGAACTTGATTGAATGAATTTAAATTACAGCAACCGTCTGGGGAAGAACATGTTACAAATGTGAAGGAACTCTGGGAGAAGCCAGCATGGGAGGTGGCAGTACAGTCAGTCTACTCCTTCAGACCTATAAAAGGGGACAGGCCAGCAGACCCAGGTGGATTAAGCAGGGCGCCAGGGGCCAGGAAGCGTACAGTTCCTCCACACCCTGCGCCATTTTATATGGGCTCTTGTGCAAACTAAAAGTTGGGTGGGAATTTCAGGGGGATTAAATCCCTACGTTCTCCAGTTCAATATAAGCCTTGCCCTGAAAATAAATTTTACTAGGTCTCTAATAATTCAGTAATAACATTGAAGACCATTTCATTATTTGGAAGTAAGTACTTTATTCCTTGCTATGTACAGAATAATCTATGGGGCAGTGGAGGACATTTCCAAACGTTGATCCTTTTCTTTAAAAAGATAAGCACATCAAATATACTTAAGTAAAACAAAAAAGAGTTCTAATTTTTCTTTCCTTTTAGATTTGAGAACTTTCCGTTTGCCCCTAGTAATAAAAGAAAGTACTTTACAGTGTTTTTCAAATCACCAAATTGGCGACGATGATGGCGGCAATCTACCGTGAGCTAGTTCCTATTGTTTTAACTCACTGAGAGAAGAAACATCTCTTTTAAGGGCAAAACTTCCTTCTGTTTTGAATCAGCTTCCGTGAGGCCAAGTGACACGATGGCTGCGACTCAAGACAGCCACTTCTAGAAGGAGGCCAGACCCCATCCCTGTACTCTGAGAGCCCTTCTCTGGATCAGCTTCAATGTTTAGTTTTAAATTAAAACTCAAACAGCTTCAACTGGCAAGAGGACAAATGGGAAAGAGGGAGAAGCCATTCCTCAAGGAAAGCGGGGGCAGGAATGGAGGTGACGGAGGGACAGACCATGAGAAGAGCGGGGAGGACGCCAGGCTGCACGCAAGAAAGGCCATAATGCTTGACTGCACATCACAGAAATGACAAGGCCGTCCCCATGACCGTCTTGGACTCACGGACTTCTGGTGGATTCTCAAGAGAACCCCTTTGGTACAGCGGTCCACCGTGGCGGCCCACTTCCTCTTGGCCTCCTCCTCCTCCTCCAGCAAGCACCGTCTCAGGTCCTGCTTCTCGGCCTTGCTCAGGGTCCTGTCTGAGGCAGGACGCACTAGCTGGGTCAGGTTCAGGTGGCTGTACAGGCTGCGCTCCACCACGTACGTGACATTGAACTCGCTGACGGAGGGGCGCCCGCGCACCCTCCTGCCGGGGCCGCCACAGACCCCGCCCCCTTTGGGTTTCTGCCGGAGCAGCTGCAGGTCGCAGGTGGTGCTGTTGATGCCTTTTCTAGAGGGACGCTGGCAGAGGAAAGCTCTAGAACACGAATAATTAGTATCCGTTTTCTTCAAGCGGATCTGCTTCCGGACGCTCTGAACCGCCTCTAGGGACACTAGGAGGTGGTGCCGGCGACGGTGGCTGTCATAGAAGCAAACGCCATCAGTACTTACCCCGTGGCTCAGGGACCCGAGACCCTTCTTCATCTCCCCCTCGGTGAGGGAGCGGGACACCTTCTGGGCCTTGTCGTCTTCTGGGTAGGAGAAGAAGGTCCCCATCTTCTTGGGGGGCTTGATCAGGCCCCGGCTCTCTCCTTTGCTGAAGGTTTTGACCAACTTCCGGCCGGCACCCCAGGTGTCCAGGCTGCTGGATGATGGAGAAGTGGTGAGAGAGTCTGAATCATCTTCTGGAGGTTTCTCAGGAGAGGCATCAAAGAAAAATGGCTTCTTGTGCACTCCAGAGTACAGGGCAGACCTTTCATCCGGGACCGGGGAATTCTCAAGCACCTGTTCCTCCCCGCCTGGAGGGAATCAACACAGACACAGTCACGGGCTCCTGTCAACAAACCTTGGCGTTCTCTCGCAGATCTGTCTTTAGACCCCCAGCCCTGCAAAACATAACCTAAACCATGCGGCGACCGCAGGGATGCCCCTCCCCACAATCACTTACCCTCCAAAAACCCAGCTCCTGCTTAAATAAATGCATATAAAAAAGAAAATAACCTGAGCAAATAATGGTTTCACACAGGCTGAATGTTAAAAGGTTTCAGATGCGATTTCTCCTCCTCCTCTCAATACCTTTGTAGACCAAACACCTTAACAGACCTATTAAAAATGGCATTTGGACACTCTAAGCCCATCAATAACACAATATTCCTTAGCATTTAATGATAATTATCCTTCCCAGTTTGCAAGTGCAATCCTCAGAAGCTAGGAATCAGAATCGTTCCCCCTTCTGAAAGGCTCTCCTGTTGAGTCTGGTTGGCTTTTTATGGTCAGAGTGTGATGAATGCCATGTGGCTGACAGTGATTTTTTTACTGGTACATATGCCATTTAAGTAATTAAGTCACCAAGGGAGAAGTTTGGGTGAGGAAACGCCATAAAGGGTCGTAGATTGCAAATGCAACTGACAAATGGTCCCCACTTGATAAGCCAAACACAAAACGTTGCGGAACTGGGTGATCCAAGACAGACATTCCCATCAACGCAGGCCCTGCTACAAAGCAGCAAGGGCATTTGAGGGCCTGGACACGCAAGCAGCCCCATGGAGTGTTCCATTTCTTCTCAAGGATTCCAGCTCTTCAAGCCATCACTGGAGCCAGGTATCCAGCCAAGACTTCCAGAGCCCAGTGGAAAGGTTTGGACTTGCTGGCAGGAAAATTGAGTTCTTTTCTGCGTGTGTTATGTGAACATCTGTGAGAAAAGAAGTAGGTCAAACTCTGGGTGTAGTGATCCTAACTAGCTGTGTCCCTTTAATTATAAGGAAACTTTTGAGCACTGCAGCTTTCTGCCAGCTGAATTGTGAAGAGGAAAAGGCACCAAGTTCCTTGGAACAGAGGGATGGCACTAAATATACCACCTGGGATGAGGGTCCCAGTGTGTGGTTAAATGTCACAGATAAAGGGAGAGGGTGGCTCACTCCAGAGGGGGAAAAGATGAGCGACTGGTAGCAGGCCTTTAAAATTCCAGAAGTTTCTTAGATTTCCAACTGATGGGAATTACAGTTACAAATATAAAAAGGACTGCTGCTATTAAACACAACCCAAGGTTGATTTTGATGTCAAGGAGATGGTGGTGGGGAGGGAGATTCAGAATTATATCTGGTCCAAAGTTCTCCATAATCTGCAGCACAAATATATTCACTCAAGAATTATTCCCGGATCTTTCAAGGGAGTTTAAAAGCAGCGTCTATGGTTCTGATGAATACTGGCCAGACCAGAAGCAATGTGCACACATCATGAATGTCTCCCGCTCCTTCCTCAGGACACCTAATGTGGACTGGAGACCACGGGTCCTTCCGTTACTGGAAGTAAACATGGCAACCTCTTCCGGATACAGTCTACCCTCCACTTCCAGGGATGAAGTGATGGGGCTGAGAGGCATAGCCTGGTGGCAGGGGCAGCCCAACAGAGGACTTTTCTCTAAAAGTAGTCCAATCACAGATCATGACTTCATATTTAGCCCAGGTGTCCACAGAGGTGTGCAAAGGCCCTTATTTACGCATAGTCTTAAGGGGCCTTGGGGAAGTTAAGGACCTGTCACTCAGCAGTGGTGTGGAAATTTTCTGGATTCTATATTTGGCGTTGTCATCAGAGATTCCAATACTTCCGTGTCACATTTGAGTTTGGGACCAGCTGGTTCACACATGCCCGTGATATATGTAGCTCTACTTCCTGGTTCTGGCAAGTCGGCATCTGGTAAAGAGTTTGGAGGGAAACATGGCAAATGCTTCCAAAGAGGCCACCCTAGCCTGTGCTGAGGGCAGTCCTCATGTGGTACAGGTTCTTCTGTCTGTGCCTCACCCAAGGCCTGAAATCCCAGCCCGGACTGGATTCCTTGGGTTTAGAGCATTACTTCTCCCATTCACCTCTGACTTGAAAGTACAAGTCTCAAGTCAAAAGTACGACAATCAAGATGCACTCATTCCATCATCATTTGGCGTGTGATTTGCTTCTTGCTCAGCTGAGATCAGACTACAGAAGGAAAGGTGATTCTGACAAGAGGAAGGAGGCAGGATACAGGATGGCTTAATGCCAAGAACACAGATTTATGCCCTAGATTCCAGCCCTGGCTCTGCTACTCACCATCTCCATGACTGTGGGCAATTATTTCATCTCTCTGAGTCTGTTTCCTCACCTGTAATAATGCCTACCTATTTTATTTTATTTTATTTATTTTTTTGGCTGTGCCGTGAGGCTTGTGGGATCTTAGTCCCCTGACCAGGTATTGAACTCAGGCCACAGCAGTGAAAGCACTAAGTCCTAATCATTGGACAGTCAGGGAATTCCCACTGCCTACCTATTTTATTAGTCTCTATTATAAGGCCATTGAGAGGATAAAATTAAATGAAGAGAGATATGTGAAGGTACTTCAGAAGCTGAAAAGCACTGTACAAAAGCTAATGATTCATTAGCAGGTTACAGATGAACTGGAGAAATGAGGGAAGAGAGTGGGTGGGTATCAGCTTTAGGTAGAAGACACAGAAATGGCTGGATGAAGGGCGCTGCCCTGGCCTACAAGTTCATATTGTCTAAGGTCATGCATGCCCCAGATAAGGACTTGCAACTCAAGTTACAAGGGTAAGACTGGGTGATGGATTGTAACTCTCTTGGCTTTTCCAAGACTCCAGAGCTGGGGGGTGAGAGATGGGGTGGGAGCAGAGTACAGACCCAGGAGGTAGAGGAGTCAGGCTGCTCAGATGTAACTCTGGGTCTCCGGCCAGCTGGCTCGGTGACCATGAGTAAATTACTTCCCCTCTTTGTGTCTGTCGGAGTTTCCTTATCTGTGAAATGAGGGTAGTGTTAGTGCCTGCCTCTGGTGGCTATTCTGAAGATGACATATTAACAGGAACACAAAATCTCAAGTGTTTAGGAAAGTGGCTGGCGCACAGAAGGCTCTCCGTAAATGCTCATTATTATTCAGACAACTTAGTATTGGCACAGGCATGAGGGAAGTCAAAAGGATCAGCTCTTTGAAGGCCCAGGGGCAGGAGCCGGTTATTGGGAGTATGAATCTCTCCAGCTTTGCAAAGCAGGTGCCAAGGTGGCCTCTCTGTACCAGCATCAGTTCTCTTGCTACTGAGGAACCGCAGAAAGTTCTACCATGCAAGGGATGGAGGCGTTCTCATCTAGCACGGTGTTGGGTGCAGCCTGCAGTGGATGACCTCAGCTGCACACACACCTGGGGCCTCTCCTGGTGACAATGGCAAGCCTGGTCAATAGCACCCCAGCTCCCCAGACACCAGACGTGTCACTGGGGATTCAAACTCACTAAATCCATCTTCCATCTATGACACCTCATTCATACCACGATGAATCAAAGTTCAGAGCTAAAAGTCCGTATAGTTATTACTTTTTACCCTACAGCTACCTCTTTTGGTATATTTCCCCATTTTTTCAACCATGTCTCTCAGAGACAGTTGAATTGATTTATTCTGACATAAATATACAAATGAGAATATTTCTGCGTTTTTATGAGTGTTATTCTAGTGGAAAGGCTGCCCCAACACATATGACTATCACATATGAAGGGGCTCCTGGGTGGCAGGCCCAGGACCAGGTACTTCTCCCATTTATCTCATTTATGGACAAGACCCACCAATCTATGCATGATATATGAGATTTAATTTTGGCAAGCATGCATGAGGTTTGTTTTAAAAATGCAACGCTCCCAACGTTGAATGATGGCTCTTCCATATGGTTCTACTTAATATTACCAAACGACACTGTGTGTGATTTCAGTAAGAGCTGCCACGGGGAGAGGAAGTCAGGCTATATGCTGTCCTGTGAAATCATGACAGACAGGCAGGTATTAGAACAGCCAAATGTAAATCAGCATTGCACCCGGAATTACCATGCAAAAGACACCCAGATGAAACCCTGGAACTAAACACAACTCTAAGTTTATGAAACTGGCCGTGAAGCAGATAGCTTCTCTCCTCTGTCTCTCCCTCTGTTTCTCTGTCTCTCTCCTCTTTTCTTTTCCCTTTTTATCTCCACTTTCCCACAGTGACCCCCTCACCTTCAGTATTCCTCCAGGGGATTTAAACTGATAATTACATCAAACAAAAATTTTAAGAACAGCAGTAATAACAAGAAACCCGCATCTATTTAAATAAAGGGGAATTCAGTTCCCTCCAAGGTTTGATTTATGTACAACAAAAAAGCCTCTATAATGATATTTTTAAAATCTACATGTTAAAATTTTGAACTTCCTTGCAATGTAGATGTGACACTTTAAAAAGTAATGTGCTTTAAAAAGAAAAAAAAAAAAATTCTTTCCAGTATTTCCTTCAATTCACTAATTGTTTTCCAAACAGGAAATCTTACTCTTTTATTGTAACTTTTTGGAAGAATTTTACAAGATGCTGCAAACGCACTTTACTAACAATAAGAAAGATGGACACGGTTGAGATTCAAACTGTCATAATTGCACTTCAAAGGTTAACTATTCATTGCAGTAAATCCAAGCTCATGCCCCTTTTGACATTACTGCTTCCTCTGACAAGTGGCTTAGCCAGGGATCTAGCTCTTAAGGATCCACGTAGAATGTGAGGTCCTTAAAGCCTCATTGGAACTGAGACTTGAGACCATTTACAGGAAGAACAAATCATCCCTCAGAGATCTGAAAGGACATTAAGTGCCTCGTTTGTTAGATGTTTGTTTGAGATGGAGGTATATTAAATTTGGACTAAATTCACAGGGTTAGAACCACCGTCCTTTTGGGAGCAGAGGCTTACACTCAGAAGGTGTTATAAAATAAAGTTTATATAAAATGGTATAAGGTCAAAATGAAAGCCATACCACATCTCGAGAAGATTTCATTGTCATACACTAGCCATTTCCCATCTTTGTAATGTTTAAATAACTAAGCCTCTGGAAGGCTGGGCGCCAGGATCCTTCATTCCAGAAGGTACTGAGCGTTGCCCTGCTCACCTGCAGACCCGAATTCTCCCTCCGCCAGCCTCAGCCAGAACTCAACCCATTTTCTACTTTCATATTTTCTACTGATAGACGGAGCCCAAATGATTTACTCTGGAATAAGCGGGGTGGAGTCTGCTCTTTTACCTTCAGTGCTGGGCTTTTTCATTTCTTCCACCCTGATCAGTTTCTTTCTCACTCTGCGAGTGGAGTTTACCAGCTTGTGTAACCTCTTAAACTTCACCGACTCCTCAGTCTCATCATCCGACTGCTCTCTTGACTGGCAAAGAAACAAAGGAAAAGTTAATTAGATAATTGCCCGGTGCAGCTCTGCCCTCACGGCCAGTCTGAACTCTGGCAGTTCTGCAGCTGAACTTGGGGCACCAACAAAGCTGCCCAACAGGTTCTTGGAGCAACACGTATCATCATCTTAAGGTCTAATTTGGTGGAGAATTAGGTCCTAGGCACCACAACACACACCGATGCCCTGGCCCGGCATGTGGTGCATTTGTCTCAATGAACTCCGGGTCTCTTTTAGAGAGCTCGGGCAGGATGCTCTCCTAGGCTGGCCCTGTAATTCCAGTTACACTGCTGTGGTTTGGGCCAGGCTCTCTGTCTGGCCCATCAGGACTCGCTGTTTAACGTGGTCATCGACTACTTCTCCAAACCCAAATTCTGTTGACTTGTTCCAGTCCTCCCCGAAAATCAAAAACAGCAGGGCAGGAAAACGGAAGAGATGCAAAGAGCCATCTTCGGTCCCATTTGTGAGGACCGTCTGCCACGTCTCAGCCATCCCTCCTTCGGCCTCTCCCAGCTCCTTCCGAGAGCTCACAAGGCGAGCATGGGGACAGACCCTGCCTTCCTCCACGAGGGACAAGGGAAAAAGCTGACCTTTTCAGCCATACAGTCCAGTCCATATTCCCCAGCATCCCATTTCGTTCTGCAGTGACTGAAGTATGCTCAGTCCAGCTGTTTTCCCTCAAGTATCAAACATTACAGAAAGAGAGAGAGAAAAAAAGTCTCTCTGCAGCAGTGACCCAAGCGAAAAACAATCCTTTCCTTGTGAACAAAATGCGGTCTCATTTCCAAGTTAGCTTTAACATTCAACATGCAGCTTCCTCTGTTTTATCTGTTCAAAATGTGAAACAGAGTCTCCAACTCAGTGGACGTGCTGCCCGGGCCGGGCGCGCAGGTATCCCCAGGAGCGCAGAGCCCGGCGGAAGTGCGCAGCCTCCGCAGAGCCCCGGCCGCTCGGGGCGGCTCCAGTTCACCCCGTGCATCCTGCCAACAGCCTTCTCTCCATCTCCTCCAGCCTAGTTCACTGACAGAGTCCGGAGAGAAATGCCTCCAACCAAAAACAAACCACATCTCCGAACACGAGCCTAATAAGGAGAACTCCCCCTCCAAGAAATGCTCTCATTAATCCCAATTTTATAGAAACTAAATAGGTAAGCAAGAGTTAGCAGAGAACAGTTCAAGAGCAAATGAGGTAGGGATTATATTAATTACTTAGGCAGAAAAAAATAGTGCCTGCTGTGAGTCCGCAAGTATTTCTGTAGCACTCTGGCCCTACGTAAGGGAGATATGACCCATATCATGGCCTCTGTCCTCGCCCTGGAGTTCCCAGCACTGGAGCCATTGCACTTTCTCACTGCAAAATTATAAGCAAACCATTAACTCGCTAAAGAATAATTATTATAACCCATGACTGGCCAGTCATCGGGACAGGGGTATTTCTCAGGCTTCCCTTCTGTGAAGTATGTCAACGTCCAATTTCTTTAAAGGTCTTAGGTAAAATATTGCATACACATTCCCGAATTAAGGTTAACTGCTGGTTACCCGGTAATGAAGAGCAGAAATTGACGCCCAGATAATAGGGGAAGGAGGATACATTGCATGCTGGTAATCAGGCTTAAGGCATTTGGTCTAAAACTTAAAATGTAACAAATTAAAATAATAAGTACAGCTTCTACTACATAATGGCAATTGTCTGATTTGAATTTTACTTTTTCTTGGATGAATTGTTGGTTTGCGATGGAATGGTCGGAGTGGTCAACCAGAGGAATGAGAACTTGGTTAGCCCTCATTCTGGGTAATCAGCACCTGAACAAAACCACAGTGCATGGAATTACACATAAACACTGAAAAACATTCTGCCTTCTTGATGTATCTCAAAAGTCAAGTACTTCTAATAGAAGAGTCAACACGTGATTACAGAAAGCTTCTGTACCTACAAATCTAGACCATCTATAACCCTCACGTTAAAAAATTCTGAAGTCAAGTGAAAATGAAATAAGCACAGGTTGTCCATAAATAAGATTCAGGAAGCTGCATCACAGGATGAAGATCACTCATACCTAGCCTGGGGGTTGCTGGTGGTGGTGTGCATGGGGGCTGGGGGGAACTAAAAAGAGAAATGGGACCTGGAAAGGAGTAATACAAAAATCTTGAGTCCACGAAGACACAAATCACTTGTAGGAAACAGACCACGGGAAGGAGCTTTTCAGGGAGAAATCAAAACAGTTAAACCAGGACAACAGATTTAAAGGCAATGACCTCCCCTACCTCCACCCCATGCCCCACCAGTCCTACTTTCCTCTGCCCCAGATTCACTGGGGCGAAAAAGAACATATTCCAGGTACTTATTTAATTGCTTTCACATGTTCCATCTATTTTTCAGAAACAAGAACTCTTTTAGAAGTTTGAATTAGTGTTATTTTTCTTTTTCTTTAAAAAAACTAAGTCTGGAGGTGTTTGCCACGGACAAATCACAAATCATAGCAACCAATAACTTTCTTTGCATTGCATGTTTTTGAACCCTAGATGAGATAGATGCAGCACAATTTATATGAAGAGACATGTACGATAAAACCAAAGTCATTCAAGATATACATATATATCTTATTATTATATCATTTTAAAAATAGAAAATCTCCTCTTAAGTGAGCCCAGAAGTCACTGGAGGTAGTTGAACAGTGTATCCCAAGGATGCTTTTTATTGAGAGAGGTGTTGACTTCTCACTTCCTTCTGAGTCCAGAGGAAAAAGAGTTGTGAAATATTTGCCTTTAAAAAATTCTCTCCAGCTGTTTCAACATAAAGACTCTGTAAACGGCATGCAGTTTTTTTTTAAACTAGGGAGTAAAGCTTAAATTCCTCATTTCACGTGTCTCCTTTTAAATAAGCGTGTGCCACTTCCCAAATGCTGAAGAAAAGACTTGTCTTTTTATTCAGAAAATACACCCCCCCCAGAGATATATGTGTGAGATGGGGGTGTGAGAATTTTTTAAAACTAAGAAACAGATATGGGTATATAAAGGAAATCCCCACACCTAGAGGAACTTTGTAGAAGATGAGGGAAATCTGCAATGTATATAAAATGAATGACTGATTCCAAGAAATAGACTCAGTTATTATAAAACAGGTTTTAAATAAACTACAGTGAAAAAAATAACAGTATATGTTTATATACATTCAAACACGAGATGGTATCTCTTCCCCTCCCTGTCCTAGCCCAGGTCAGAGGGCTAAGATCAACTTTAGTTTGACCAGCTTCTAAATTAGAAGGTGAAAACTCAATCATCCGTATAAAACCCCCCACCTCCAAACCTGTAGTAGAAAAGGCAATTGATTTACCCCACCAAAGGATGTGGATTTACAATACTGTAAATAGAAACATTTAATTTCCAGCCTCTCTATTGCATATTTTTCCACCAGAAAGCGCATATGGCTCAACTTTTAATTACTTTGGCTAATGCTATATGTAGTAATTCTGTGGTGAATGCTTAAGTGTTTCATTTCTGGTTTCCATGGCAACATTACATCAGATTGCAGACAGCTGGCTCCACAGTTTTAAACCATAACAAATTGACCAAGCCAAGGCACAAAACTATAGCTGCTTTAAAGAGAGAGTACACAATTCGCCTGCCAGGGTGCTGAATGAGGAGGAGCCTATGGGGCCCTTTTGGCTTGTGACGGAGGGTGGAGCCTCCCTCCTTCTCGGCTTCTTTTGGAACATGTGCGTCCTTGACACATCTGCAATGTTCTAATGGGAAAGACATGGAGCCAGCGTGGAGAACTTTTTATAACACAGCTACATTAAGGATAATCAGAAAAAAAGGAACACAATTAATAGCATCTGTAGATACAAAAATGTGTGTGCTGGATGGAGCAAAGTAAAAGCATCCCCTTATTGTTCAACTGAAGCCTGTCACACTGCAGGTCGGTAACAGATGCTTCACTCGCCCTGACCTTGTAACAAACAGTTCTTGCAAATCATGATGCGCCAGAACAAATGCTTTCCAAAAGCTGCGTGGCACAGTCGCGCAGGCACAGGAGTAACGTGCTGTAATAAAGATTAAACTGAACTTGCAAGGAGCAACTAGAACCCTTTTGGGGACCGCTGGAGACCTTGCTGAGCACAGGATTACAGCTGTGCCTTTTGCAGAACCACACTTACTCAGCTTGCTTCCCCAGCTCCAAACACGTAGCATGCTGTCCCGACTAAGTTAACTTATCTCCCCCCGGAACTACACACGGGAACACTATATTTATGCACTTCTGAAAAGTATTCTGAAATTGGCGATATATTCGCCTGTGAAATTCACACGATGTCCACGGCGTTAACCTTCAAGAGAAGGAAACCAATCGTAGGTTTATGAAAAGCCGTGTGCAAAGCTGCCCGAAACCAAGTCTTCCGCGTGAGAAACCTCCACAAGTGGCAACTAAGCTCCCAACCCCACGTACACCCAACCCCCCGCATGCCCGCTTTATTCTCAAAATAATATTCACTCCTCTCCTCCAAAAGCTATGCCTTAGTATCGGGTGAGCAAGCTAGGAAAGAATGCTCTGGGTTATAAGGTAGGGAAGTAAACAAGGGAAGAAGGATGAATCTAGAGGAATTTGAATAGGAAAGACGGAAGCATCATAGCCGGGAACAATTAAAAAGCTTTTCCTTGAAGTGACGGAAAGCACATTTCCCCCCTTCACGTGAAGCGTGTCCAGCGAACTTACCGGCTTCGGCATTGAGCAGGCCTCAGGGGTGATTCTGAGCTCGTCCGGGACCCCCGCCCCCTCCCCACTCTGAGTGCGTCTTCTCTCCTGCTTGTCACCTCTGTAATCTCAAAGTGACGGTGAGGCACTCCTCGAACATGCTCCTTGGGAGTTACATGATCCGGCAGGCTCTGCCGGCACAGCTTATGATCCGAAGGAGAAGAAAGTGAAGACACTGGTTTCAATTAGCTGCTTGCTGCCTGCTGCCTGATTCCCCAGTTCCTCGCTAACTGCATAACTTGTAAGAAAGGCAGAAGTCATCAGCTCTAAGCAAATCTCCTATTCACCACAAGGAAAAAAGGGAGTGTTGTACGTGGCAAACAATCCCTGTTTTCACTGACGAAGGCTCCCTGACCTCCCGCTGGCCTCCAGTTCCTTAATTACTGTCTATGGAATTCCAGAGAAAGAAAAAAAGAACGCGAGAATCTCAGCAAATCCGGGACAAGGACTCACCCTCACGAGTGACTGAACTGAAAAAAGATCTTTTTTGCAGATAGTCTTCCCAACACCCCCTGAAGGGAGTCATCGCAATTGAAAATAGACACCTTCCAAGGGCTATTTTTGAAATTCCTGAATTAAAACTTATGATTGTGGTTTTCTCCTAAAGTTGTCACTTTCTGTCTCTCTCCCGCTTCGTTTTTTTTTTTTTTTTCTTTTCTATTTTAACCACTAGAGTAAATGTAGGTCCCCTTCACTGATGTTTCTAAAACTGTCTTAACCGAATTGTTTCAATGATCACTTCAGAGCAGCTGAGTTCTCTTGGATTCTAAAATGTGAGCACGGAGACGCTGTCACTAGATGGTCATTTAATTTTCTCAGGGCTGCCTAGGGAGCGACATCACGTTCTGTTACTTAAACAGAACACCATCTAAAAAGGCAGGACTGAAAACCCATGTGAAGTTTCCGTGACACAGGTTGTAAGTCATGTCTGTATTTTCAGGGCTAAATTCATTCAGTGGGGTAAGTCATGTATTCCCATTGTGTAGTCCGAGCTACCCACTCCTAGGTGCCTCTCACTGTGTGGGTCTTTATTTATGTACTATGCGAGGGCCCCTCTCTTGGTAGGACATCACATAGCAGAGATCCTGGGGTATCACAGACGGCCAGAGCTCACCCTCTTTTCCTGGGCACCTGTCCTGCTCTCCTTCCCTGGGTCGCTTTGGCATCTCTCACTCTGCATGAAATTCCCTTTCCCTCAATTTTTCTGCCCCCAAAATGTCTCCTCCCATTATTTATCGAATTTCCTATTAGTTCTCCCCACAATGGTTCGCCACACCTTCCCTATACTGTCTGTTTCCCATTTCACAAAGCCATTCCCTGATGCCCTCTCTGGTTTCACATCCGCTCCCTTCCACACTGCCATCTGAGGACCCACATGTGCCACAAGTGGTGGCCGTGCTTTCCCAATGTGGGACTTCAATCACCCATATTTATCAAATGCTCACAATTCCCAGGCACTCTGCTGAGTATCTGCACACATGATCTCATTTCACAGACAGTAAATGGCAGAGGAAGATTGTGATACTTCATGGTTTTGCTCCTGCACCACCCTAACTCTACCCGGGCTTCCTTCACCCAAGACTGACAACCACACTGCATGCATCATTGTGCTGAGAATTCCTTAAGACTGTCAGTAGAAGTCTCACTTGAATTTCTTTGTTACTTCATGAAAACTAAGAAAACGTGCATGCCCCAAAGACAGTGGGGAAATACTCATAGACTTTGGAGCTAGAACTGCCTGGCATTAATTTCCAAGTCCTCCAGCAAATCACTCTACTCCTATGGGTCTTAGTGTTCCTCCACGTAAATTTCGTCTAATAACATTTGTGTTAAAGTGTTGATGTTTTACAAAGTCTGTATATAATTGTGTATAATCGACCCCCGGAGCTCGGAGCTCGGTAAGTGATTATTACATCTGCATTCTATCTATTACCGATCGGAATTCAAACAAGAGCTATTTTAATCCTTGCAAACTGCTGTTTTAGGTGCCATGTAAATAGCAAAAACACATGAAAGCAAGTGATAATGGCCAATATTTGAGGCTGAGTCTGAACAGGTTGTTTAGATACACAGAAGATTCTGGGCAGGATTCAGAGCCAGAACTCTGGAATCCCGCAGACATAGGCTGAGGTCTCCTTTATGCCACTTGTGAACTCTCATTTATAAAACAGACAGTGACAAGCCTCTTAGGGTCCTTTGAGAGAATGAAAGGAGACCTTAACTGTGAGGCCTGGAGCCTGGAAGGTCCTGAAACCTCTACAGTGTGAGATCGAGGGAGCTGGGCCTTAAGAGCCAGGTTTTGTGAGGCGGGTGGAGGGAAGGACCCATCTCCTGCTTGTCCTCCCAGTGGTCTCCTCCTGCCCACCCCCCTTATTTTTGGCTGCACCAAGCGGCATGCAGGATGTTAGATCCCTGACCAGAGATCAAACCTGAGCCCCCTGCAGTGGAAGCTCAGAGTCTTAACCACTGGACCGCAAGGGAAGTCCCTTTACCCCCCTTTTTAACTGTCACTGCTGCCACTCTCAGAGGAGGAGCCAGGTCTTTATGGAGACACTCCATGTAGGGAGCTACACGGGCACCCAACAAGGGCTTCTCTTTCAGAAGACAGGAGAGACCACAGGGACAGGGACCATGTCCATTCCCCTCCTTGTAAGTGGGGTGCCCGGTGCACCAGTGCGCCTGCAGCAAATAATGCACGTAGAATGAAGAAGCTGAGACTCTTCGGCCCCATAGCTCCCAGCCCTTGCTGTGTATCTGAGTAAACTGCGGGATATTCGAAAGACTAGCCTGGTCCAGGCCACCCTGCGACGCTTCTTGGTGGAGGGAAGGTGGAAACAGGGCAGATCAACTTCACAAAGGAAGAGCATCGCTGGTCTTGTCCACTGGGTAGTGGACTTGAACTTACCCAGCACATGTAAGTACGCAAATTTGCAGAGGACAGATTTGAGCATCTGACTCCCACTCTAAGGAACTATTCATTAGGTCCTCAGAGCAAAGTCCAAAGGCCATATTGTGAAAAGTAGGACTGCGTGGTCAGAGCCCTTACTTCCAGTTTCTGTGCATGTTACGCTCAGCTATGCAGACACCACGTGGAAACAGTCTCTCATAGCACCTGGTTCTCATACTGTGACTTCCTCACAGCATCTCAGATACCCCATCTCTCACGTGCCTGCACACCTTTGCACTTGAGGATTCCTCTTTGGGGAATATCTCTGCCCACCCCCATCTACTTCCCTAGCTCCTACTCATCCTTCAAGATTCAGTTCAGGACTTCCTTGGTGGCGCAGTGGTTAAGAATCTGCCTACCAATGCAGGGGACATGGGTTCGATCCCTGCTCCAGGAAGATCCCACATGCCGCAGAGCAACTAAGCCCGTGCGCCGCAACTACTGAGCCCGCGCGCCTAGAGCCTGCAACAAAGAGAAGCCACTGCAATGAGAAGCCCGCACACCGCAACGAAGAGTAGCCCACCCTGCTCGCCACAACTAGAGAAAGCCCGCGCGCAGCAATGAAGACCCAATGCAGCCAAAAAACAAAGATTCAGTTCATGTGTCACCTCCTCTGGAAAGCCTTCCTGGCTTTCCTCCTCATCTTCCTTAGGCCAGGTGGCTGCAAAGCAACCTAACAGACTTTCTCTTAGGACTTAGCTCAATACATTATCGCAGTATTACTAGCCGTTCACTAAACTTCAAGAGGACAAAAGCACTGTCATTTCCATTCCTCTATCTGTATTTCAGTAACATTTATTGTTTATTCCTACTAACACAAGATATATTTTTAATTAGAAATTTTGGAAAATACAGATACAGAAAAAAAGAGAAAGGAAATACTTATATCTTCCTAATCAGAAAAATTAGTAATATTTTGGTTTATATCTTCATACACACACACACACACAATACACTTTTATGTTACTTTTTTTTTTAAACAAAAAAAGGATGACCTTGTGATCTTTAGCTGTTCCACCCCCCCACAGTTACTATCAAGGTCCCCAAAGCCTCCCTCAAATGAACACAGGTGTAAATAGAAACAAAGTGCCCGCTTATAATTGTGACCCTCTGAGCCACACTGCTGCCTCTTAATGTTTCCTTTAGAGAAACACTGGGGCTCTCAATGTACACTGTTCAAACTGTTTTATAACTTGCTTTTAAAAATTAATATGTTTTGAACATTTCCCCACATCAACAAATATTCAAAAAATAAAATATGACAATACATTAATGATTCAATAGTATTCAGACACAGAAGTACACCATACTTTACTTAAATACTATCCTCAATCATTGGACATTTGCATGTTTCCAATTTTTCAGTATTGTAAAATATACTCCAATGAACACTGTGGTAAAATTTCGAATGCATCTAATACATTCTTTCTTTAGAATAAATGATTAGATTGTTGAACTGATGGGTAAAGAATGGGCGAATCGTTGTCTTTTGATACATATTAACAATTTGCTCAGAAGAAACACTGTATTATTTTAAAATCTCACAAGTAGGGCTTCCCTGGTGGCGCAGTGCTTGAGAGTCTGCCTGCCAATGCAGGGGACACGGGTTCGAGCCCTGGTCTGGGAAGATCCCACATGCCGCGGAGCAACTGGGCCCATGAGCCACAATTACTGAGCCTGCGTGTCTGGAGCCTGTGCTCCGCAACAAGAGAGGCTGCGATAGTGAGAAGCCCGCGCACCGCGATGAAGAGTGGCCCCCACTTGCCGCAACTAGAGAAAGCCCTCGCACAGAAACGAAGACCCAACGCAGCCATAAGTAAATTAAAAAAAAAAAAAAAAAAAAAATCTCACAAGTAGTATAAAAAGAGTACCTATTTCTTCACACAACTGCCAACACTGAACATTACAATATTCTTCCCCACTGAGACAATTAAAGATCATATCTATATTTGCGATGAATAGATATTTCCTGATTGAAATCAATGGAGGGATGTACTGATTCCAGGCATTAGGAAGAAGAAGGAATCGCAATATGAGTAAGGTGGCTTTACCTGGACTTACAAAGGTTATAATCTAGAAGTCTGGGGGTAGAGATGCCCCAAGAGAAGTTCAGAAATATGATTAATGTAAGTCAACTGTGATAAATGGGTAAGAGGAACAAAGAGATACAGGGATTCAGAAGTGGGTGAAATCACCTCTGGCTGGGGAAACTGAGACATGCTTCAGTGAGGGGACGGGCACTCGCCATGGCTTTGGGGGCACTTCCATGTCCCTATATGAGCCCAGAAGTCCCGTGTTCACATGGCTCCTGCTGACCTTAGATGCTGCCTATCTGGACGCTCAGAGAAGAGCTCAGCTGCTGCTGCCTTTATAAACAGCATGTGACACCAATCAACAACAGCTTCACGGCCCTCCTCTTCTCCAAACTTGATTTCATAATCTCTCCAACATGCCTGATCTCCCTCCACTGGTCCAAGAAGTGATGCATTCAAGGTCACTCCCTACCTTGGGGGCAGCATATTGGCTCCGGCTGGGTACGTTCAAGATCAGCTACCAGTCATCATTGTCCGGCTGTGGCCGGGGCCTTCCGATCACAGCCATCAGGTTAATGTGTTATTCTTTGTGTTTATAGAAAAATTTGTTTCACTCTTTGAAGAAGAGAATTACTTTAGAATTACCAGAATTACTAGAATTACTTTAAAAAGTGTTTATGAATTGCAGTAACTATATAAACTATGAAACACATTGTGGGTTTTTTTCCCTTATTTCACAAAGGAGTCAGGGGAGGACGCATCTGTTTAGTAAGAAATATTTTGCTCATTAGCTGGTGACATCATTGCCCTCTGAAATTAGGAGATTTTTGTCAGCATATGGAAAAAAAGATGAAATTCCATTCTTCTCCCAGAGGTACATACAGTGTAACACTGAAATAATCTCTCTGGCAGTTTCAAAATTAACTAGTTGTCACCAGATTTGAAGAAGAAGGAGGAGGAGACAGAGGAGGAGAAGATAATTACATGATACTCATACTTGTAAAAAGTATGTGAGAATTTGAGGTAATGTTACCATCCCCTAGAGGCAAAGGCTTGTCAGCACTTAATTCACTTAAAGAAACTGTTTAAAAAACTAACTACGAAACCAAAGGAACAGCAAAGGGATGCTACATTCCACAATAAACTCTATTCTTTTTCTTAAAACTCATGAACTCTGAATTGCTTTTAATCACCCCCAAATAATGTTGCTACTTTCCCTATAAGGAACGAGAAAATATAAGACCTCAGGAGTCCTACAGCCACGTCTAGGAAGACTTGAATAACAAGTAAGCACACTTGTCCCAATTCTGCAAGTTTCCATGAAGCAGAGAAAATGCCTTTCCTTCTCCTGAAAGGAGTTGGGGGAGGAGAGAGGTTAAGTGGAGGAAAAAGAACCGACTTCCCCTTCACTTTGTAAATCTTTGGAAGATTTTACTGCTTGAGATTATGTCACCCTGCCCATAGGTCAGAGAACCCTGCTGGTCATATAAAATAGGTGAGTTGAGATAAAAAAGAAGTTAGGGGAAGGTAGTCAACAACTAACTCTACAGGTCCCTCTGTAAAGAGTGGGGGAGTGTAACCCAAAACAAATCTATGGTGTCAGGCACACTAAGAGCTAAAGCAAAACACCAAACCCACTCATTCCCAAGTGTATTCGATTCTCACATAGCCCGTGCCATGGAAAAAGGATGATTCAGAACAGGACTGCCAAGTAGGGCAATTACATACGCTTTTGAGGCTCTAGTTTCTGGAGCTGATGGAAGTTTTCATCCCAGAAGCGCAAAGTCTCCCAAGAGACTGGGTGGTGTTTGCAAAGTCACATTACTTTTATGGCATCTTAGACTGACTGATTCATGGATCAGGCACGATGACTTCTTGGACAAGGCCGCCAAACAACCTTGCCTAGGCACACGATGATGTAGGAATACAGAGAACTGATGGAGCCTGCAAGGCAACGGAGGGAAGGTGCGGACACCAAGTTCTTCCCTCCAACCCAAACTTAGGCTACTGATCAGCACGGGCATCTGTTGAAGACGGAGGCAGATGGGCCGAAGGTACCTCCCAGAGTCACGATCTATGTGTGACCTTAACACACTTCTCCTTATGTTTGTAGAATGAATAATAAGCAAATTTGCTTCCAAATAGAAGACAGCTTAGCCTGTCTTTGTGTTTCTATAAACACAAAGAATAACACATTCACCTGATGGCTGTGATCAGAAGGCCCCAATTGATTCATTGGCTTAGAAAATGAATCAATTAGAGCTAGAAAAATTGTTTGTGGTCATCTAACTCGCAAAACAATCAGGTCATGATGACTGCTGAAAACTAAACCACAGAATATCCTTCCCACAACTAACAAAATGAACAATAGTGTCCTACAAAGCACAATTACTAAAAACTGGCAAAAATACTCCACCAAGAGCATCCAAACAAAAGTATATAACCTAATATATTAAACTTGAGAACTCCCTGATCAAGCTAAGAAAAAAATTCCTGAAGACCCACCGAAAAGGAAGCAAACTGTGTGGCCTTCTTTATCTTTTTCTGATCTAAGAGCAGCAGAAATTTCTTCAGGAGAGTAATGAGTGAAAAGATGGAAAGTCAATGGTAAGGCTGATCCTGATTGAAATGAAGCCTCTAGAAATTCACCAGGAATTGGAGGAATAAATTAAAGACAGACTGGCTCTGGTGTACCCGTTCCCCCACCCTTAAGCAAGCAACGTGAACAGGGATGCAGCACATTTAACAAACTCTTGGGGGAGAGAAAGCCGAGCCCAGGTATCCCAATGAAGACCACATTCCACCTCGGCTGGGTTTTCCCACGTCCCCAGCTATCACATTTGGCTATAGCAACAACAAACATGAATGGATCACAAAATAAAGGAAGGAAAACACTCCACTGTCTGACAGCATGGCAAACAGGTCAAAAAGTAATCTTCATTATATCAGCACAAACAGAAAATGTGACTTGGCTACCCAAGCATGATCAAAGTGAAAAGAAATGCATGAGAACTACTCAAACAAACTATAACAAGGGGAAAAAAAGAGAGAGAGAGAGAAAAGGCATGGACAAACACAATGATTCTATCTTTTGATCCCATCTCTCTATCAGAAGAAAATATAACTCAAGGAACAGGAAGAAATTCCTAACAGTTGCTTCTCTCTATAAAATAATTAAAGAAGAACATGAATTCAATTAAATGAGACCTCAAAGACAAGATGAAAAACACGGATGATATAAATTTTAAAACTGCAATCATATATGGAAGCAACCTAAATGTCCATCGACAGAGGAACAGATAAAGAAGATGTGGCATATATATATATATATATATGCACATACTGTGCAATACTACTCAGCCATAAAAAAGAATAAATAATGCCATTTGCAGCAACACGGATGGACCTAGAAATTATCATATTAAGTGAAGTAAGTCAGACAGAAAAAGACAAATATCATATGATATCACTTATATGTGGAATCTTAAAAAATGATACAAATGAACTTATTTACAAAACAGAATCACAGACACAGAAAACAAACTTATTGTTACCAAAGGGGAAAGGGGTGGGGGTGATAAATTAGGAGTTTGGGATTCACAGATACACACTACTAGGTATAAAATAGATAACAAACAAGGACCTACTGTATAGCACAGGGATCTATATTCAATACTTTATAATAAGCTATAATGGAAAAGAGTCTGAAAATGTGCGTGTGTATGTGTGTGTGTGTGTAACCGAATCACTTTGCTGTACACCTGAAACTAACATAACTTTATAAATCAACTATACTTCAATTAAAAACAAAAAACAAAACAAATTGCAGTCATAAGGAACCAAACAACCTATTACAGAGCCAATTTATAAATAAGAATGAGCAAAGAAAAGAATCAATACCGTATTAGTCAAAATATTGATACTGAGAAAAACTTTATTATTTAAATCCATTTTCTCATATGACCCAAGTTTGAAGATTTACCCACCTATTCACCTAAGCCACTGGCCTTGCTGCTCCCTCTACCTAACAGGTTTCTCTTCCTCCTCCTGGTGAACTCTTGCTCAGTTTCAGTCACCTTCACTGGGCTTTCCACACTCTCCTCACTGGGGCTTAATGGACTTTCTGTGCGTATTTCACACACTCGGTAGAAATATTCCAATTAAGGCCCCAACCAGGCTATCCACTTGTCTGTCTCTTCTTCTCAAATATAAACGCCTGTGTAGAGGGACTGACCTATAGTAGGTACTCAGTAATGTTTGCACAATGAATGAGTAAAAGAATGTTCAAGATGGCATTCTTTCACCTACACTCTGGCTCAAAAGCACAGGGCAAGAAGTGCCCTTGTAGGAACTAATTATGCAATGTTATTAGAATTATACTAGTAATAGTACAATCAACAAGGGATGAGAGACGGTGTGATACAAAGAGGGAAAGGAAAAGGGACAGAGAAGAGAATAAAGGGATATTTCTACAGAAATTATTCTGTGAATAATTAGAATTTGAATTAGAATTTGGTTGTGTTAAAATATTGCTTTCTAGATGAATGTCCTTGATGACTGGGTATAGTTCCAAGAGTTTTGATATAGTGACTGACAGTTCAAACGGACTCTGAACAAGTGGTGGGCAGTCCATGACTTCAGTAAGTTGGCTTAGGCTGGAACCGGCCCTCAGTCTGGATCTGACTCATGAACCATGATAGGACCTGGGTCTCTCTCCAATCCATCCATTATATAAGATTTGGTACCAGGGCAAATGATTTAATGAGGAATGAACATGTGATGAATCACTATCATTAAGCAAGTAATGGAAATCCTCTCTTACCCCAAGCTCCCTAAGGTTCATCCCAAAAGTGAAGTAAGAAATTGGCATTGCAAATCTAAATGCCAATCCTTAACCCATATTGTATTACAAATATCTGTATTTAGATATAATCAGCTAGCTAGGGTAAATGTCGTAGATCCTGTTTGGTATTTACGTATAAGGTTGGACAAATGAGACTGCTATTTTTAAGGTCAAAAGCTAATATTTCCAGTTCACGTGGTTCGACCTAATAAAAGAAACAACAGGGAAGTCCCTGGCGGTCCAGTGGTTAGGACTCCACGCTCTCACTGCCGAGGGCCCAGGTTCATTCCCTGGTCAGGGAACTAAGATCTCGCAAGCCACACAGTGTGGCCAAAAAAATTTAAAAATGAAAGAAAGAAAGATGAAGCTGAGGGTGACAGTAAAATCTTAAAAAAAAAAGAAAAGAAATAACAGACCAGAATGTGCCCGAAAACTAACTTAAATTTTAAAAGTGATAACAATAGGTTACATAACCCTCAGATTATAATGTATCTGGATATTTTGTCGTTATTTACTTTTGTTCACGTGGCCCTTGATGTGTTGAGGAGGGTGTGCAGGCAGCACTCTCAACTCCCTGTGACCATACAAACAAGTGAAGATAGATGTGTACTGATACCTGGCTGGTTTGCCAGGTGCAAAGAGCCAAATTTCCAACTATTTCTGGGCCTGCTGTAAGAGCACCCCCCAACGTAACGGGCATGGAAGCCCACACCTCATTGTCACTATATGGCCCTAGATAATTTCAATACGATTAGTGTTTATTTTTCCCAAACTGTAATCCTAAGGCCACATATGTTACTGAAATCATACCAGACCCGTTCCTAAGCCCACAGACACTTATACCTTCTGAAACAGAAAATACACTGATTATGTGTTTGGTAAAAACATAACCAATTAAACACACACTATTTACATTAAGCTTGTTCTGACAACTCCAGTCTGTCTGCCGTAATATGCAAAAGCAGAAGCGCTGCTGCCATGTTAATGGCATGTACAAAAATAAAACTTTTGACAGGAACTCCAGTATTTTAAGAATGACAGTTAATGGCGAGGTAGAAGATCGTCACATAAGCAATAGAGGCTGGCGTTCATTGGGTATTTACTTGGTGCCATTTAACCCTTGCAACACCCGTGTGAGGTAGATACACTTGGCCCAAGTTTTGAGGCACAAAGAGATGAAACAACTTGCCCTCAGATGCAGAGCTAATAGGTGGCAGAGCTGGGATCTGGACCCAAAGTCTGACTCACATCTGTGCGCTTTAACCAGGCCCCTCACCGGGCAAACGCCTGGCTTTCCCGAGGCCAGAACCTCCTTCCTGTCTAACTTTGTTTAAAGATGATGATCTCAAGGGACTCACAGCAAACGCACGCCTCAAACTTTGGCCCTTCTCCCAGGGACAAGGCTGGGGAGAGAGGGTGGTGTGGAATAAATGACAAGAAGTCATCTAAGCAGCGGTTCTTGGTCAGCTTATGTCCAGTGAGAGCAAAAGTCACCTTTCTCACAAGACTTTGGGACACATGTTATTCCAATGGACTGATTTTGTCTCTAGTCTCTCCATAAGCTACAGGTCTAAAGAATCATTACGTCTACTCTTCTAAAGAGAATTTTAATATGTCTATATTTTACTATCATTTTCATTTCAAAATTACTTTTGTTAAAATTAAGAGGAATATTTCTTCCTCTTCCCACCCAGCCAAATAAAAAAGAAATTTGTAGAAGGTATCTATGAAAGTCTTTATAATCATCTCAAGGCTTCAAGTACGCATTAAAAGACCTGAATCAATAAGAGTTATTTTTGCCATAGTTATATTTAGAAAGATTTGGAAAAGTGTTCCTTTTTTTGACACAGTGTAACATAGCATGGCATGAACATGCTAGCCCAAGCAAACAGGGTAAAAAAGCCCTCTGGCAAATTAACGCTAGGCCATACTTCTACTCTTTCTCCTGGTCAAATTAGAAGTCAAATGAGCTGAGTAAAGCTCTTCCTCTGTTCAAGAAATAAAGAGCCAAAGCACACATCCAACCATGCTGTATTTAAGCCTAGCTAGTATAAGAATTAAAGTTACAGCAAGCAGAACCATTTTCTAGCCACAAATCAAAACTTACCTTGCCAGTGAGAACCCTTTTCAGCTGAAACCCATAAGTTGTTATGAAAAAAAATCCTTTAGGAAGAGAGATTCAAAGAAAACATATCAACACGATTAAAAGCAAACAGTAACTTACATTCAGTAATGTAAGTTATTTTTATGCTTGGAATTTATTCTCTCTTAAATTTCCGTATAAAACCAATAATATAAGAGCAGAAAGACAGTAGAAAGAAGGTCAACCATTTACATAAAGATACCTTTACTGGACCTATAATGTCAACTTCAATACTAAGGTCTATGTGAATCTTCACATAGTTTATGCATCCAATAAATATTTACCCAAAGTCAGCAAAAATATGAAAATCTTATTTTTAAAAAATCGCTGGTACTATCTATAGGTGGAAGACAATTCTGTAAATTCATCATGTATTGTCATTAAAAAAATGACAATGTTGTTTGGGAATCAGATTTCCCCAAACAACAAAGCTAATAATATTGGTTTCTATTTTCCTTTAACACCTTTGCAATATAAAAATAAAACTTCTGATACATTTTAACTTATAGGCATTGTCTAGAAGTCCACCCTAGTAAAAGAAACCTATTCAAAATAAGAATTATTTTCACTTTATTAATTATATTTAAGAATAGCTAAGTTTAAAAAAATCTGGTTCAACCCAGAGTCCTGGACTCTAAAAAGAGCACCTCACATTTACAGACGTCTCTCGGACAAGCATAAGCATCGTTCTGCCCCCGAAAGGAACACCCCATGAGCATGAGCTCTGTTCTCTGACCACATTCTGTATTAAATGATTAAATTGTCCACCTTTTCTTTGGCCATAATAGAAATTAGGCCGTTCACCCCGAGAACCACTAAAAAAGTAACTTTGTGGAATGCTCTCCTGGCCTTCAGCACACTATCTTTTAGAAAGTTCTAGATTAGACTAAGGCTATAGCAACCTCTTCTTCCAAAACAACAGACCTGAATCTTCTGGCTGGAAGACAATGGCTGTAATTGAGGCAGGTGAAATGACTCTGAAAAGCCTCAGTAAAAACCATCTGCTGGTGAGGGCCAAGTTTATGGTTTATAATTTTAGAAAGCCCCCAAAAGATTTAACAGTCTTGCATCATGCCAACAATATGGGGATATTTTAGTTGTGACCTTGAAAGTCCTCAATCAGGGAAACACTTAAAATAGTATTTTGTAAAAAGTGTTAGAAATGACCACCTGATGTTGTGTCTTTGTTAGTTGCTTCACCCTGGTAAGGAGCTCCAGATACAGAAACATAATTCCAACTTTTTCTGGAACACAGTTTGTATGAAGTGAAACAATTAAACGCGACCAAAATAGATGTCTGCAATGGACTCTAAGAGCTCTGGTGCTTTACTGTCCTTGTTGTTGCTTTAATATTTCTTTATATATTATACATTAAAAAAAATAATTTGAATAGCATCATAATCAAATAATCTACAATTTGACATTTTTCGGAAAGAGATTTCACTACAAGTATTTCAGGTACAGATCACCAACTCTTACCTACCACTTTTGTAAAAACAAAAACTATGATTTACTAAAATGTACGCCTTGAGTAAAAAAACTTTAAACCCCAGTAAGATAGAGAGCACAATTTCTTTAAACATTTTCTTAATCAGAAGGTAAACTGAATCTCAACGCACAAAGCTGAAAGCTTAAAATGAGAACTCTTACAATCTCTCCCCTGCAGGAGGCGAAGGAAAACAAAAGTTACTAAAATAAAAAGAAAAATATTAAAATAAATGTTGAGATGTTTAACAAGGAATCCAGTTAAGTACTCAACCAGAAATTCTTTTTAAAAACTCTAACACTCACAACAGAAGTTTGTTATTAATGAAAAACAGCAGAGAACTGATTCCCCTCTGGCAAAGAGAAAGCTATTTTTCACTTCCCCTGGTAACTATCTTTAGTACTTAATACTCTTGGAAACTGAGAATGTGAATATGGATTTATTGTGAAGCAACATGCAATTATCGAATGCCAGTTCTGGGGGTGGGAGAAGCCTATGAATCAATGCAAATGAAACCCTAAAGCACGACAGGCATCAATATAGGCATTGAGGTCTGGTGACAAAGGCCTTATGATCTCTGCAACTTTCATGGCCTGGGCATTCCCCACTATGGCCAGTGGGCTATTTGCATCTCAGTATAGAAAAGAATCGATAGAAAGCTGAAAAGCCCTGGCCCTCGCACAAAAGATAATCAAAGCACCGAACCCAAGGCAGCTGGAGTAGGACACAGTGGGAATTATCTGAAATTAATTACCCTGCTAGTAGGCAAATGGAGCATCAGTAAGAAGGAATATTTTGGATGGAGTTTCTTGCTGAGTCTCCAGGAAAACATGGGACAGACTAAAGTCAGGGTAAGAGGGGCAAGTGTCACGTACATCGGGATCACAATCAAGTACAAGCAAACTTCGGTGCCAACGGTTCATCACCACGCAGTAATGAACAGCGTGACTGAACATGGGTGTGGGTTGTTTGCACAAAGGCAGCTAGCAAAATACACAGAGTAAACAGCCTTTCTTCAGAAAACTCTCTCCACTGCTGACTAGACTGTCTTCACCTACATCTTTCAGCAAAAAAGACAAGTCATTCTAGAGCTTCTGGGAAATTGTGCTGGAAGTGGAAGGAGCATATCGTATCCCTGGCCCTCCCTCCAACTAGGAAAGGCTGAGTTTATTTTTGAGCCGTCTATGAAGAAACAGTTTGTAAGGAGTTAATAATGTAACCATGTACGTGAGTCTGTGTGAGCACGTGTGAGGCTAATTTTAACCTCTGCACTGCAGGGTAAACTCCACTGGGGCAGGGCCTCTCTCTCTCCTTCACCTTTGTAACCTGGATACCTGGCATGAAGCCTAGCACATAGCAAGCGCTCTGCAGAAGCTCCACAGATGCCTCCTAAAAGAACAAAGAAATGCTCAAGAGAACGAATGCCCAACTTTTAAGAAGTACCCATTTCATTCTGTCAGCTGATATCAAGGTGATGGTTGTGATTTACCCTCTGAAAGGGGTTCAACAAACCAATACTTAATATAATACTTTCTTAGCAGCTTGTTCAAAATGCCTACAGTACTCTATTTATAGTAACTTTTTCCTAAATGAGATAAGCCTCTCTCCTTACCATCTAAGTATGTGAGGTTTTACTACAGGCCTGTTTCTCTGAATGGATAAAGTCTTGTAACCGCTCCCTTGACTCAGATGCTATTAATCAGGACAGTATCCAGTGAGACGGACACTAAAAGACCCACTATGGACAACTGAGGCGATGTGTTCTCCCCCGAGTTGGGTTTGAATCACATCAGTCCGGAGTTACGATATTTATTCTTCATGATTCTTTGGATTCATGATTTACATTTATATTATGTTAGAACTAGGGGATAAGAGACCCCAAAAGGCACAGTGAAAACCATGGACATGGTTCCTTTGATTACCTCATAGTCCCAGGACATGCTGCTGGCTAGCATATGACACATTTATTATTATAAATGGTAACATCTCAGTCCCCTCCACACAAAAGCAAACCAGGCAGAGCTTTCAAATTAATAATCCTTTGGGTTTTTTGTTTATTTGTTTGTTTTAGCTACAATGGAATCTGGTGTTTGATTCAGGAAATCAGGGACAAGAAGGTAGTGGGAGGGTTATATTTACTAATGATATGCCATCATTTGTTACTCAGATGCAAAGAAGTGTAAAGACTGAGTCTATAGTCTCAAGACATAAAACATGCTCTTAAAGCAGCCAGGAAGGATGACCATTCAAATACAAGTTTGTTCACTGAATATTTCTCAAGCAGGCTATATGAGCTGAACACTGAGTTAGGCACTCACTGGAGACACAAAGATAATACAGCTGCCTTTCTTGCTCAAGGAGCTCACAATTTCCACGGAGGTTGAAATATATACAATTAATTCTGATACTCCAGGATAACTGTTAGGTTTCACGTAGCAAGCTAGTTTAACAAAGCACAGAACAGGAAGCTATAAAAATACACTTGAGGATGCTAAAGTTTCAGAGGAGGTGGCAGTTGGACTTCACCTTGAAAGATGCATAGATTTTTACCTGGAAAATTTGCAGGAAGACATTTTACGTAGAGGAAATGCACAAATTAAAGCAGAGAGTGTGAAAATACAAGGTATGATCAGTAAGGCATTCAGGGTCCAATGTGGATGGAGTGGAGACCTACTGGAGCAAGGGGTGACAGATGGGAGTAGAGAAATTGATTAAGGCCAGATCACAGAGGGTCTTGAGTGTGCCAAGAAGTTTGGAATTTATCTTGTAAAACTGGAAAACCATCAGGCTTTTCTGAAACACATGAATGTAAGAAGAGACGTATGTTTTGGAAAGATGACTGGCTGTATGGAGCATTGACAAGAGGAAACAAGAGTCTGAAGAAATGGAGGTAGAGTTGCTTCCAGACTTTAAGGAAGAGAGGACCTAACAAACAAAACAACTGCATAGTAGCTGCAAACTACTCAAATAAACAAAATCTTGAAAACCAAAAAAAAAAAAAAAAGAATTGCGTAATAGATGAAAAAGGTTAACTCCCTCCATTCTCACTCCACGCAGTTTGATGATAGCACCATGAAATGTCTATCTGAAACTCTGGAATTCTAATTCCTATGATCTTGGTGGAACTCCTGAGAAGCAATGTTTTGGTCACATTAAAATAGCATGAATAATAAAAGGCATCAAAACTGGAAAAGAAGAAGAAAAATTGCCTCTGTTCACAGGTGACATGGTCTTATATGTAGAAAACGCTAAAGATTTTACACACACACATACACACACACACACACATCTGTTAGAGATAATAAAGAAATTCAGCAAAGTTGCAGGATATAAAATCAACACAGGAAAATCAGTTCCATCTTTATATACTGGCAATAAAAAATTCAAAAAGGAAATTAAGTAAACAATTTCATTTATAATAGCATCAAAAAGAATAAAATACTTAAAAATAAACTTAACCAAGGAGACAAGACTTGTACACTGAAAACTACAAAACAATGCTGAAAGAAATTCAAGAAGACATAAATGGAAGAATAGCTGTGTTCACGGATTGGAAGACTTCATGTTAAGATGACAATACTACCCAAATCAATCTACAGGTCCAATAAAATCCCTATCAAAATCTCATGGCACTTTTCACAGAAATAGAAAAACCCATCCTAAAATTCATATGGAATCTCAAGGGACCTTAATAGCTAAAACAACCTGAAAAAGAAGAACCAAGTTGGAGGGCTCACACCTCCCAATTTCAAACCTTACTATAAAGCTATCTTAATCAAAACAGTATGATGCCTGCAAAGGAAAGACATATAAACCAAAGAAATAAAATAAGAGAGCCCAGAAATAAACCCTCACATATATGGTCAATTAATTTTCAAAAAGGGTGCTAAGACCATTCAATGGGGGAAAGGACAGTCTTTTCAACAAGTGGTTCTGGGAAAACAAGGTATCTACCCACAAAAGAATGAGGCTGGACCCATATGTTATATGATATACAAACATTAACTTAAAATGGGTCATAGACCTAAACTTAAAAGCTAAAACTATAAACTCTTAAAAGAAAATATAGGAGAAAATCTTCACGACAATGGATATGGCAATGATTTCTTAGTTATGACACCAAAAACAAATGTAAACTGGACTTCAAAATTAAAAACTTTCCTGCCTCAAAGGATGCTATCAAGAGAGTAAAAAGGCAACTCATAGAATGGGAGAAAATATTTACAAGTCATGTACCTGATACAGGATTAATATCCAGACTCTATAAAGAACTCCTACAACTCAACAACCAACAACAAAACAAAAATCCCAATTCAACAATGGGCAAATAACTTGAATAAACACTTCTCTGAGGAATGTATAAAAATGGCCAAGCACATAAAAAGATGCTAAACATCATTAGACACTAGAGAAATCAAATCTAAACCACAAAGATATCATTTTATACCCATTAGGATGACTAGTATCAAAAATGGGAAAATCACAAGTGTTGGTGAGGAAGCGGAGAAATGGGAACTTTCACGCAGCAGTCAGGAATGGAAAATGGTGCAGCCACTGTGGAAGACAGTATAGCAGGTCCTCAAAAAGTTACACATAGAATTACCGTATAATCCAGAAATTCTACTCTTAGGTATATACGGAAAGGATCTGACAGCAAAGATTCAAACAGATACTTGTATACCAATGTTCATAACAGCAATATTCACAATAGCCAAAAGGGAGACACACCCAAGTGTCTATCAACAGATGAATGATTAAACAAAATGTGGTATATATGTGCAGTGGAATATTGGTCATCCATAAAAAGGAATGAAGTTGTAGTATAGCTGTAATGTGGACAAGTCTTGAAAACATGGTGCTAAGTGAAATAAACCAGGGACGAGTCTTGAAAACATGGTGCTAAGTGAAATAAACCAGACACAGAAGGAAAAATATTGTATGATTTTACTTATATAAAGTACCTGGACTAGTCAAATTCATAGAGACAAGAAGCAAACTGTGGTTGCCGGAGTTGGGGAAGGTGAGGCGAGAATGGAGAGTTATTGTTTGATGGTTATGGAATATCTGTTTCAGATGATGGAAAGGTTCAGGAAGTGGGTTGTGAAGATGGTTGTACAGCAATGTGTATGTACTTAATGCCACTGAATTGAGCACTTAAAATGCTTATAATGGTAAAATTTAAGTTGTGTCTACTTTACCTCAATTAAAAAAAAAAAAAAACCAGCATGAATAGCACTGTCCCAGCTACCAGGTAAAGAAAAGAATAACACGTCAGAAGAGACACCTCTTTCCAGATCCAGGTGGAAGTTGGTAACTGCAAAAAGAAGTCTAAAGGCTGAAATTGTGTAGGCTGTCCCTTTTTAGTAGGAGTGGTTAAGATGCTCAAAGAGACAGCAAACTTACATTGCAGTTTGATGAGCCATCGAATGGTGGGTAAGAACCGTCTGGCCAGTCAGCAGGGTCCAAGGCAGCTGACTGCCGGTGCTGGGCCTCATACTCCTTGAGCTGCAACAAGAGAAAATGGAAGATTGAAACGGAAATGATGGCCAAGGCTGTCTACCAAGCAGCAGAATGAATCCTTTGGGCACCTTCTTCGCACCACTGTTGGTGACTAAGTGCCAGCCAAAGACAAGGGTCACCCAAATGAAAGGAGAAACACGTCCTTCCCTGCAGGTTTTCATCTAAATCAAACCAAGAGACACAACGGACTCTTTGTATTCTGTGTTCCAAAAAGAACCTTGATTTTCCTTCTCCAACATCTTCCAACATCAAAACACCTTTATCAGTTCAATTATAAGTTTGATAACAGAAATTGTCTGTAGTTTGACCTTTGGATTACCTCTCTTTGTGGAAGACAAAATGTGTAGACTAAGGAGATTTTAGAGAAACAGAGGTGGAAGCCTGAAACTGATTTTTAAAAATCGCTTGCTTGTTTTGTTCTAGACTGCCTCATGTTACCAGTTCAATGTTATCACCTAACAAATGTTATGGGATTTATTGGGGATCCTATGGATGAGAGGAAAATAGCAGTTAGATATCTAGAATATGTTCAGAGACATTTAAAGTTCGGGCTTAAAAACTAGGTTTCTACTTTTTGAAAAACACAGAAGGACAAAACGAAATATTATAGAAAATTAACAAATTTAACCTAGCAGAATTAGATGAAAGATCTTTCAGAATGGCCAATGTGAGAAGTTCCAGGTGTGTTTTCATAAAATACATAAAAATTTAACTCTGTGCGGAATACAATTAAGTTGTCACAGCATTAAAATTCTGTTATAAAACAGTTTTTGGATATGAAGTTAAGACATCGATCAAATCATGTTCCATGGAATCAAGACACCAGAAAGCAGACACAATCTGACCTGACAGCCCAGGAGATGGTGCCAGGACCGTCCTTTTCCACTGGAGCTGTGTGGACGTGGCAATGCCACTCCTCTAGGAAAAAGCAACTTTCCAAAGCATTATTTCTACTACGAAGTTCTTTTCTGTGCATACTTGTGACAGGCAATGGATGAGGGGGAGGCAGACAGTACTGATTAACAGGTAAGGGCTCCCAAATAACTGGAAGCCCTTGGGCAAATTACTTAACCTCTCTGTGCCTCAGTTCCTTCACCTGGAAAACGGGATGACAATAAACTATATCACAGGACTATTCCCAGCATAAAGTAAGATAATGCAGCAAAGCTCTTAGTATACTGTACCCATGCAACAGACTTTTTATGATGGTATTATTATCACCCCTGTGGTTGCAGATAAGAGAGAGCTCAAAGTTCACATCAACTCCAGGTATTTGAACCTTTGCTATGCAGGTGCTTAATATTATTTTAATCTTTCTAGTATATTAGGGGGATTAATGTTGTTCTAATCTCTATAATACATTTAAGTGACATATTAGAATGCTCTTCCTTTCCAGATATATTGGTTTCTGAAGTGCATTATTCTTCCTGTATGATCGAAATAGCTGCCTCTGAAAAAGGGGGTTATCATTTGTTTTCTCAGGGTCTCTGCTCTACTTTCTAGGAAGCACTAAATAAAATCTTCATCTTTAGGTAAACAAAACAAATTCCTCACTAGTCAATCATAAACAGACTTAATATTTTTCTTTTGTTATCTGTCCATTTCCATCATTTATGTTGGTACCTAAGAGTACATGTGCTTCTTCTTTTTTAAAAAAATTCATTTATTTATTTATTGGCTGCACAGCTTGTGGGATCTTAGTTCCCCGACCAGGGATTGAACCCGGGCCCTCAGCAGTGAGAGCGCAGAGTCCTAACCACTGGACTGCCAGGGAATTCCCCGTGTGCTTCTTCTGATAAAGATTCAGATTTGTGCTCTATCTAAATTTACCTTGTTTTTTAATTTCCTAATTAAAAAAAAAAAAACCAGGATCTCTAACAATTTTTTAAAGTGCATTTTACAATGAAAAAACCCTGGTTATTGTTTACATAATCACATTTTTGTATTCCACTCTGCTCCCAAAGACAACTGATGATGTTCATTTGAGAAACTTGTGTATTTTAAAGCAAATTTATAGAGTTTTAGTTTAATTCTGGAAGTTTTAAAATAATGACATTTTAAAGTGTGGGTGTGGGTGTCGGTCTGTCTGTCCATCTGTCTACCTTCATATCTTATTTTCCCTAGTCTCATAGTTTTCCCACACTTGAAGTTTATGACATGATTCTTAGAGGAATGACCATCTGCAGTAGGTTAATGCTTATTCTATCTTAAAGACCTTTATGGAGAGAGATTCTAAAATGTTTCCATTTCTAAGAGCAGTTATTATAAAGAACATTTCTATTATATTTAATCTAAATCCCCTCCAGCTGCGATTTCATTCATTTCCTTTTATGCTCTCCTCAGTAGAGATGAAAACAAAACACTGTGCAGTACATCCTAAAGATGTACTGTCTAATAACCCTTCATATACTTGAAGACAGTGAATAAGTTCTTTTCTGCTTCTTTTCTGAGATAAATCCTTTCCGATTCCAACCCAAGAGACCTATTTAAAAAAACCCTCAATCACTTTGTTGCTCTCCTATGGACTCTCTCCATGAGCCTCTCTAGCTGTCCACATTCCTATGATTGATGCACAATACCTGCTACAAGGAAATAATTTATATAGGTTCTCAGCTCATAATCTTGTGCTCTGGTATACCAGATGCCCAGACTCTTTAAAAGACTGTTCTCTGATTTCCCAATTACCGTAGATATGGACTCACATCTATATACCCTTCTCAGGAGAACTATCCATGGTTGACAGGCGTTGTCTCCCCACAGATGCCTAGAAGGCTGTTCCCTCCTCCCCAATCAGCTTTCAGCCTCTTTTTCTCTGGCAGGACAAACTCTACAGTGCAATTCACCTTCCAGAGCTCCCCACCCCTCCCTGTGAGATCAGGCTGAGGCTGACACTAGACTTCTCCTGAAATCACATCTCTGCCCAGCTTCTTCCTCTGCCTCTCCTGCTTCCCTCTCTCACTTACAGGTTTCTTCTGAAAGCTTTTCTTCAATAAATCATGTGCACAAGAATCCACATCTCAGGTTCTGCTTCTAGGGAACCTGATGTAAGACAGCTGGCATTAAGAAAAGCTCACCATGCCAAAACATCAGTCAAGTCAGTGACAAACATCAAGTTTTTTGTTTTTGTTTTTCAAATCCCACAAGGACTTTATTTTGGACTTTCACACAGATATGACCTTGTGGAACCCAGCACATATTTATCAGGTGGATAAATACATAATATTTAGTAATTAGATCAAATTACATGAGCAACTGTTTAGTATCAATATTGATACTTACATTATTTTTTAGGGAACATGATTATTAAATCATGGTCATAAATCTCTCTCAATTTCCCTAGACACTTCTTCCAGTTAAAATGTCAAAGGACATATTTTTCAACAACACAGCTCCATCATGGCTGAGTGCCATCATTCCAAAACAATAGTGCTCTCCTTTATGCAAAGCTTTAAAAGTGAGTTTATTCCTTACCCTCCCAATCTCACACACACCACATAAATTACCCACATAAATTAATAACCTGTAGCTTCCAAGTGTCTCATGGGCTTTCTACACCTTGCAGAACTAGTCCAACATTTGAATACCCTGAACTTACTCACCAAGAGCTATGAACAGTCTTAAAATTAGCACCTGTAAATTGTGTTGTCTAGAATACGCTAATACTCTAGATCTCCCTAAACAATTTTTTTAACCAGTGTGCCAGACTCCTTGAAGCATACAGAGTAAGTATCCATCATAAAACCATTAGAAAATGTTTGAAATGCCGTTAGATTTGATGGAACTATTCAGTTAATAAAATATAAAAATCATAAGTTAAGCTGCTGTCTTTTAAAATTACACACTGTGTACACAGAGTTATCTTGTAAACTTCATTCTCTTCAAATGCTTTTGCAGCTGACAATGGTGTTTCACATATTAGTTCTTTGCAGCCTTTTTCATTTTCATCTTTGTATTGACAACTGGGTTTTCAGGAATGTGAATCATAGCTGTATACTTCACAGGGGGAAAATACTCAGCAGTGAGATCAAATTCATATAAACAAAGCATAGTGGACCAAATTGTATTCATCTGAACATATGCAAAATTTTCCCAAATACAACGACGCATTGGGGGATACACTCGGCTCCAAATGACATACAGGCAAACTTCTCTCCTGATGCTGGGTTGTCCTATAAGGATTAAAGTCTAGACATTCTATACGGGTCTTTTATTTTCCCCAAACTTTCCAATTAATTCATTTAAATTCATTAATGTTGCAAAAATACGATGTGTAACAAATCAGGACACAAGTTATTGTATTCCTAACAAGTCAAAGAAAAAGAAAATATTACATCTTCTTGGTAAATCAAGACCAACCCTAGTATTTCTTACAGGGACCACATCAACATCCTGCACACACAGTCTTCAGAACTGAATTTCTCACGCTGTAAAAGAAAAGCACTAGGCTATGCAACGTTATCTGAACAATGGTAAAATGATCACAGTACGTTAATTGTGTCTAAATGGCAGCATGTGAACTTACGGTAAAAAAAAAAAAGTTTGAATCTTTGAAATATATATCAAAGTACATAAGTGTCTAACGAACTCTGAATTGTGTTCCATGTGCCCCAAGGGCTGTGCAAGTCAGTGTCCTGAACACCACAAATATTTACTAGCTAGTTTATGTAAATAAACTGTTTAAGGGGCATAACTTTAGAAAATTCAAATACAAAAAGTGCAGTGGAGTAGCTAATTAACATTATTTTCCAAGTTCCTCCTTAGCTACGCTGAATGTAAAAACGCATAAAAATTTCAAAATGCAAATGTTTTAACCTCTTATAGAATGTCTTATAAAACAGAATTAGACAGCCACCTGAAACAGATTAAAATAATTCTTTAGTAACATGAAAGCATTAAATACCTATGGGTCTTCTAGACTCTGACTGACAGTGGGAGAAACACATGCCTGATGCCCTGAAGGACTATTCTTATCATGGTCATTACAGAAGGTCTAACTCTTAATGTTGCTTTTATACAGCAATCAAATAAATTTTAGACACTTGAGCTGATCATAAGTTAAAGGAGGGAGATCCTTCATTTTTCTTGAAGTGTTTTGTCTCTGGCTAAAAGGAAGCCCATGCAGACACTAGTAGCCAAGGATGTATGTTGCCCTGCCAAGAGCAGACCAACAAGCTTCCCTGTTACTTCATCATCTGTCAAAGGACACCCACCTTTGTGTGCAGAATCTAATAAAGTTTGGAGAATATCATCAATTTTTTCTTTAATCTGTGTTTCTGGATTGCCTTATAGAAAATATTGATGTCTTGATGAGCTCCATCCTAAAATTAGGCAAAGGCAGCCAGCCTGGCAACAGACAGACTCCATGGCTAAAACCTCCATCCAACCTGCAGACAGCTGTGCCACCTTTTCATGGAGTTGACTTCTGATTTCCTTTCCATGTAAACAATGGCTAGCTGTTAAAATTATCAGCTCAGAAAGAGCATCAAACAAATTTTTTTCTCCCCAACTTTGAAAGTATTCCTTTGTTTCTTTTTCAATTATAGAAACGTGCTACCTCAAGTTGACTATGTTAAGGACACTTTTAACATTTTCTTCTGCCTCAGGAAAACTGGATTAGATACATCCTATGCAACTCCCTTTCCAAACACAGATGGTGTCAGATGCCTGCAGACATCTTCTGCATTTAGATCTTCAAATTTACAATTAAAAACAGCAACGTAGCAGCATCACTCACCAGAACGTAAGTAAACATCTTGCCTACCATGGTAAAATTAATACAGGTCCGTGTTTCTCATACGCATTTTCTAGAAATTCAGTTGGACTTTTTTCAAGTGCTATGGCATGCTCAAGGAATGGCACTGGAGAGATGTCTGGTGGACTTTTTGCCCTAGCTGGCAGCTCGATGGGGTGGCTGAAGGCATGGTGGAGCAGGGAGACCAGACTGAGGGTGAAGGGCAGGTGTAGGTGATCAGCAGCATGGACAAGACCCTGCCACCTGTCACCTGCTCCATCGTTGCCCGGGCACTGCTTCAGTCCCCAGAGACGCTGGAGGCAAGATCACCTCTGCTCTTCCGAATCAACAGAGCGAGAGAAGCTGGCAGATGGGCATCTGGTGGAGACCTTGGCCCTCAGGTCTCCTACTACAGGTTCCACCTCACACTCCCCTCAAGCACTTTTTTTTTTCCAGCATTGTCTCAGCAACAAATTAAACTTTCTTTTTTTTTAACTATTGAGGTTTAGAGTCAGGTATACTAAACTAAAGTATGTCTGTCACTGTTTCAAGGTTTCAGACCTTAGAGATTCTGCTTAATGGTAAAGTCATAACTTGTTCAATGATTCCTTAGTGACTTGAAAGTTCTAAACCTGCCTAATTTATGACTTGTCTACACCATCCCGAACCAAGTATTCAAAGTCAGAATCCAAGAATTAATCAGCCAGTTAGTTGGGTAACAACAAAGCAGGACATCTCTTAAGAATTGCTGTCTTGCTATCACAAACACTACTCCAGTGTCCTAAAGGTTAATTAGGCTTCTTTCAGTGCTTAATTTAACTCAGAGCAAAAAAATATGACACAATAAACTGTAATATCTACTCAGAAATGAAAGTAAGCAAAAGTTTAAGGTTTATAGATAAAGCTTGACTTTTAGGTTAGTCAAAGTTTAGTTTGTTGAAGGCATCTTATAGAACTAATGCTTATAATGGCTGTATTTACTTTTTCTTTGGTGGTTATTTAGTAATTTATCATTATCAATCTTATCAGTATATTCCTATACCCTTTGATGTCCCTGTCCTAGTCTGTTTGAGCTGCTATAACCAACCACTATAGACCGGGTGGCTTATAAACAACAGAAATTTCTCACAGTTCTGGAGTTCTGGAGGCTGGGAAGTCCAAGATCAAGGTGCCAGCAGATTTAGTGTCTGGTGAGGACCCACTTCCTGGTTCACAGACAGCATGTGTCCTCACACAGCGGAGGGGGGTAAAGGAGTTCACTGGGGCCTCTTTTACATGGTCACTCACCCCATTCATAAGGGCTCCACCCTCATGACCTAATCACTTCCCAAAGGCCTCACCTCCAAATAACATGACTTGGGCATTAGGATTTAATATATGAATTTGGGGGGGTGGGGGGTTGGGGTGGAGGCATTCAGTCTGTAGCAATCCCCCAACATTTCTCAAGGTCAGGAGGTCAAGTGCTCACAAATGAAAACCAAACATCTGCACTCTTACCCTAGCAAGTGCTTCTTCAATGGTGATCATCTTTTCCTTGACCATCATCATCAGCTGAATCCGTTCCTCATCACTCATTGTTATCTCGCTTGCAACATAACCCACATCTTCTCCTAGAGATCGAAGAAGAAAAACAATAGGAACAGTTGAAGAAGAAAACAAGAAAGATAAAACAGGATGCCAGTCTTGAAGGCTTGTCATCTGGGACTAGAGAAGGATGTAATTCAGGCGCACCGTCTAGCACTGTTACTGATGGAGCCACAGGACCAGGAATGGGCTGCTTTTTAGGAAGCCAGTGAGCCTATCTCACTCAGAAACAAGCTCCAAGAACAAATGGATGTTACCATGGAAACAAATCCTTCAAAATGACCAGAGCTTTTGTGATGGAGGGTCTAGGGGAGGAGTTTTGGAAGAAGGCTGACAGGGAGTCTGGAGTGACAGGTGAGGCAGAGACCTAATTTAAAGACCCGACTAGAGCGAACAAGCACTCCAAGGCTCCTTCGGCTGAAGGTTCTCGCCATCCTTCCATTTCAAACATGAACAAGAAGATGTTTTTACAGAGAGGGAGAGGAAACCCTCTTTCACGACAGAGAACTTGAAGGTCACAGCGTCTGCTGCAGAACAAAACCTGCATCCTGGTGAAAGCCTAGATGCCTACTAATCTATTTGACTGCTGTTCCTCAGGGGACACGCGCAAATAAATATCATCTCAGGTGTGAAACATCTGGAGATCATTAGAAGGAAGGTACTATCTATGTATATATCTGAAAGTATCACTCTCATAAATATGTTTCCAAACTGTGAGGGGAACTCAACTTCTAGCTCAAAACTGAAGGCAGCCAGAACTGCAGAGGGAAAGAGAATCCCTCAGTTAGAATCCTTTGAAAGTGTTTTCTTGAAAAGCAAAATTGCCATCACGTCTCATATACGTGAGCCACGTCAGCATATGTGCCTTTGATCAGCGTGTGGGGAGAGTGTGTCGGTGAAGGTGGGCTGTCATGCGCAGCCGGAGTTCTCACCCCTCATCCTTCTGCTCCACCCTGTTGTTCCCATACACACCTTACTAGAATCAGTGCCATCAGGAGGCTCGGCTCTAGCTTCATTTGCCCGCGGTATAGACGGATGGACTGAATGAGTCTGGCTGCAGACTTGTGGGAACCCATTTCACTCAGGACCTACCTTGGAATTTATGTTCCCCTGTGTTTCCTTATCTCAGTTCCATTTTGTAATCAATCAGCCCAGAAACACCACTCAAGTGCCCTTCGCCACTCAGCCCCTTGTGCGGGAAGAGTAATGGTGTGTGCCAGGGGAGGGGAGAGCCTGCAGCTTTGATCCATTTTACTATCTGCCTCGCCTCCAGTGGTGGAGGGGAGTGGTGGAGAGAGTTGCCTGGGTTTAAAAAGAAATCCACATGAGCCGGTAAACTGGTGGCTTCCTCCCTCCATCCCTTTCTCTCTCTTTCGCCTTTTCCTTCTTTCTAAATAAGACTTTGTTAGAATCCAAGGTTTACTTTGAATCATAAGTGATGCTGGGTGTGTCTCAAAAGGAAAAACTGGGAATGCTTAAGAATAACTCTCACAGCAGGACAACTTAAATAAGCCCACTGATGGCTGCCAAGGAACCCAGGTGTGCCACTGACATACACTGTGTCCATTTTCCTCATTTCCGTGTGTAGGAATAACTGCAGAAGCATTCTGCACAGGCTAGGACACCAAGATTTTGTAAAAGAAAATAAGTCGTGTCAGTGGTGAGCAACTAAAAATGTTCATCTAATGATAACCTTATCCAGCCAGACTGGAATCTGGAAGTAGCTTCGTTTCCCCTCCTTGTCTGAATACTGGAGAAACATAAATTATATAACTGGGCCTCAAAGGGATGACATATTTACTTACTATATAAACAACAACAAAAGACACAGCTAAGAGGAGGGCAGGACTGCCTTCACAAAGCAGCCCGGGCAAATTCCCATGATGTCAGCCCATTAGACAGAGTTTCCAGGGGTAACAACCCCATAACTGTCCCTGCCACAGAAAAGCATCAGAAGTTCAGAAGATTGCAAAGGCCCCAAGTGGCAGGGCAGGGGGGAGGGTCCAAAACTCACAAATGCTAAGACTTTCTGGACCCTTTTAGGGCCCATCTTGGCCAGTAAAGGTCTCCCTGAGGTTGATGTGACTGAGAAAAGGAAAGATTTGGCCTTTGCTGCCAGATCTATAAAAGAAAGGACTGTGAACTCTTTCCATTTTGATTTCTTTGATTTAAAAAAGGAAAAAAAAACCCCACTGGGATGAAGTCTTAAAGTAATGATAGGAATGTCAGAAAGGCTGCACAGCGTATGGGCACATGCAATGACTTATTCTAACTTACAGCAACCATTTAGATTAGTAGCCCAGGCTTCTTAACATTTTAGAGCTAAAAGGACCTACTGTCTGCCAGCTGTGTTACAGTACCTTTTGAAGTCTGTCTCATTATTCCTTTCTGATTCTTTCGGAAGTTCTGCCAGAAATACTTATTTTTCTTCTTCCAATCTCCTTTTCCTTTAAAAAAAGAAAAAAAAAGGCACAAGCAATAAATTCATTAATAACAAAAGTAGCCTCTTCCTTACAATTCAAAGCTTGTAAGAATACTTTGATTTCACAAAAAGACAGTTCTTCTCTTTCAGTTTGTGAAAAGACTTAGAAATGCCTATAAAGTTGTTTAAAAGAAATGCAGATTTCCTAAGAGCAAGAAATGGTACAGTAGGGTTAAGATGAGAAATAAAGAAACATCAAAAAGCAGGCAAAACATGCATTCTTATTTTCACTTTGATGTTTGTTTAACTAGTGTGTCTAATTCTGCCTTGTCTTGTGGTATAGTTTTCCCCCTTTGGTCTCAGCCACAGTGATTTCAACTGAACCACAAATAGGGTACTTTAAAAAGTTAACTTTGTTTTGTTGTTATTTCTGTTGTTGATCTACCCTTGATTTATTTCTGTTATCCCAGGTTTAATGAAGAGAACAGAATGGTTGGTATGTGTTGTGCACACTGGTCAGTAGAGCTGGTTCCACGTGTCTGTGGGGTTGACAGACCCGTGGAACCAGCTATTTCTCTATGGTGTGGAATTGGCATGGGTCTAGCTAGGGCATAGGTGGGGCACGATTCCCACCTCTCTGATACTCAGGCTACCTGCTGACCTCCCTACAGCTCACTCAGGGCACCATGATGAGAAAAGCAGGCTGCTATCCTGCTGTGACATCTCCCAACTCGGTCCCCCCCTCCTGTCTCCCATTTCTTCCCAGACTGTTCTGGGTGACTCTGAAGTGAAAACAAATTCACTGCCATGGCTAGACATTTTTCATATCTGGTCAGCTTGTGATCATCAGGAACATGTAATACCTTTTAAAAAGCAAGAGGAAAGGGGGAAAGTAAGGAAAAGGAAAGAAGAGGGTGGCCCTTTATTCTTTCAAAATAAAACGAAGCAGCAGCAGCCCCATCTGCTCTCGTGGACGGGGCACACCCAAAGCTGCGGCTTCGTCACCATTCCGTGTCTGGTTGCTCCATGGCCGCTGGAAACAGGGCCCAGCGGAGTGATGCACTGTTGGTCTCCACAGTCTAGACTGGCGGTGCCAGGCAGTGTGGCACAGAACAGACCCGTGGAAACCCCGCGCAAGGGGCTCCTAGGCTAAGGGCATTATTTGTCAAAGCGGGATGCCCTCGTTATGTTCTGACAATCCCCAGGACTCTGGGAAGGAAACTGGAGTCCGCCAGCCTGAGGTTGCCTCTGTACCCAGAATCTGGAAGGTGCCTGCCGCCTCTGGACTAAACACGACAGCAAATATCAGCCATGAAAGGTTAAAGTGAAGTAGGATTATCACTACTTCAATCTTTCTCACAAGCTATCTGGGAATAGAATGTATTTCTTGTAAGCTATACTCTCCCCTTCTCCCATTTTAATGTTTCTGAAATGGATGTGCAGCTTAAGAAAAAAATGGCAAGAGCTAACATTTATCCCGCACTTACCATATCCAGGCACTTTGTATCTAATGGCATATCTTATTTAATACTCACTCACAATGAACGTATGATGTATTCTTGTTTCCATTTGGTGGATGAGAAAACCGAGGCTTAGAGAGGCAAGTGACTTGCCCAAGGTCATAACTAGTAAAGTTGGTAGTCATGATTCAAATCCAAACCAAAGCTTGATTTGAGCACTTATGCACCTAATCATGATTACTTTGCCAGGCTTTCTTAGACCCAAACAGAAGAAATGTTACAAAATCAAGAGTGGATTTTATAACACCTTAATTGTGCATGATCTTTCATTCAAAAGTTCCAAATAGAAGGATTTATCCTAAGGACATGATCAGGGATAGGCTCAAGGATTTTTAGTGGTAGCATCATTTCTCTGTGATAGAGAAAAAACTGCAAACAACTTACATGCCCAGCAAAGAAGAGGCTGGTTGATTCAATTATGGCACATCCAATATGACAGAATATTATGCAGACTTAAGAATTTTACTGTAAAAAATACTCAATCATGTAGGAACATGCTCAGGATATATTCAATTGTAGAATACGATCCATATAATGTTTTTTTGAAACCCACACAAATTCAGAAAAAGAGAGGAAAGCTATACATCAAAATCTTAACAATGTTTATTTCTGGGTGGAAGGATTCTTTGTGGTTTTTGTATGTTCACATACTTATGTGTTCCGCAAAGTATTAAAAGAAAATAATTAATTAAAAATGGTTAAACCAAGAAAAGTGGTACTGACCTACAGAGCTGTCTTCCGAGTGTGACTTATGAAGAGGATTCCTACAAAAGAAAAACAAGTGTGATTACCAGGGAGCTTTACCTTCATGTGAGGACTGAAAACCCTCCTAACTAGTGGTACCCAGCATCAATCAACTTAGGAGAGCCAGGGAAATTTCTACAGAATATTTACTAATGGCCTTCCCCAGCCATCTGCTGCCTTTCTAGAAACCGGCTTAGGTACCATTTGTCAACACTAATTAAAGGCTCACTCCAGGGTAAGACCTATATTAAATGAAGGGAACGGACTTCACTGGCTGATTGCTGAAGTGCCTTCCATTTCTGTGAATCATTATTTACATGTTAAGTTACTGCCATTGAGAAGTCTCTCATGTAAGTGGGAAAGAGAAGGTAAATAATAATAAGAATATAGACCCGGCAGATGAGTAAACTGGTCACCTGGAGGACACATAAGGGGGGTGCAGGGGTTTGTGCACATCAAGCAACAGGAGATTGGATGCCCCAAGCAGGGGGGCAGCTAGGATGTAGCTCCTCTGGTCCCTTGCTGCCATCTGGCAAGTGTACTACGTGCTTCTCTAGATCTTCCAATTTCAAACAGAAGCCAGAAGTCTTCATTTCTTTTACAAGAGCTCCACATTTTTAAGGATGGCAAATAATTCAATATTTCTAAAAATGTGTCCAAGTTCATTAACACATGTCTGGGCATCAGATTTGGGCCACACCCTCCCCGACCCTAGCTGCCAGTGTGTGACTGTGGATACAGATGAACTCAAATAACCTGAAAAGTGAACCCGGCCCCAAACCCAGGCGATCAAGCCTTTCTCCAGAATATACATAGACAGATAGCAACTTAAAGGAAGAAGGCAGGGAAGCCAAAGAAAGTTTAAATTGGTTCTCTCAAAAGGGGAAGAGTAGAGGTGAAGCATAATCTTCCGCTAGGTGGGTCCAGAGCCGAGAGGGCAAGTTCAGTGTCCCTGAGCTTGCTGACCAGGAAAACCAGGAAGAAGGAACCTGCATCGGAATAGAAGCAGGGATGCTCAGGGGGTTTACACCTGAACCTTCACTGCTCGTACATCCACCCAGATGGAGGGTGGAGGTGGCATCTGGCGAAACACTCTTTAGTGTGAGAAAGCATGGGAGGCCAGAGTTCCACTGAACCAATCAGGAAGAGGAGCAGAACGTCCCAATCACTTAGCAGTGATTTTCTGCCTACCTGGCAGGTAAAAAGAAGGATCTCTAGAACTTAAGGTGACCAGAGAGGGGCAGGGGGCTTCCTCTCCTGCAGAGTCACCTATGATAAGCCATCTCTCTTTGGAACAGCTGCATCGACGCTGGCTGACTGCTGGCTGCCGTTTGAAGACTTGAGCCCTGTAAGCACCTTCAGACCCCACGTCTGCGAGAAGAGAATTGTTTCTGACTAGCACCCAAGCCTGACAGACCTCTACTGTCCATGAGGGGATAGAGTAAGAGCAAAGAACAGAAAACAGGGGAAAGGACTCGGCTGCTGAAGAGCTAGACTTGAGGCCTAGCTTCTTGCCCTTTCTACCACGCTGCCCGCGCAGAAAACATACGGAAAATCCACCTCGTCAGCACATTTCGCCACATTTAGCTTCTAGGATATACTCTCCTCCCTCCAATCCACACACACACAAAAGAAAATCCCTAAACATATACTTACTTGAAAGGTTTCTATGAAATAGCTATTTCAGTTTCCTTCGTTCGGCAAAAACGTGTTGATGCTATTGTGAGTAAGGTACATGGACAATTGTGAAGAAGTAGGACGTACAATGGAGGGAGGGTGACAAACATGAACAAAGTGCAGGCAAAGAAGGAGAAGCAACAGCAGAAGGAGGAGGGGGAAGGGAGGGGGAGGGGACATGGGGTGGGGGAGGGGAGGGGGAGGGGACATGGGGTGGGGGAGGGGAGAGGGCGAGGAAGGAGGAGGAGGATGAAGAGAAGGAACAAAAACACAAGCCAGGAAGGTGCTCAAGGCCACAGAAGTAGGAGCAAGGCAAATACCAGCAGACAGCTGAGTAGAGAGTTGGCTAGCTGACTGGGGATTAAGGCAGGAAATCCTTTGAAAATAATATTTACGCTAAGGTTTGAATACTTCCATTTTGTTTTTTAAATTTTACTCTGTTGCATTTGTAGCTCAAAGTCATGGTAATACGCCTCAGCCCACCCTACTTCAACTGGCCATGATCTACCAGCACCATCACCAAGCTTTCTGTAGATGACCTCTGATGGCAAAGGAAGTGGCACATTTATTTTTATACTCACACTAGGGACCTAATTGCTTACAACCAACTATATCAACTATCCCTAGCTCTTGATAAACTACTTACCTATGTAATAAACTAAAAATATGTATATGTCTTTCACTTTTTCTAAAAGAAATATTTTCATGGGAAAATGGTCTAAAGAAAGAGTACTTTTCTTCAGTCCTTTGTTGATTTAGAATAACACACTTCATCGAGTTGTAAGGAATTCTGCCCATCGTTTAATCCAATCCCAATTTCACAGAAAACCATGGTCTCCAGAAATTACAGAAGTGGCGCACGTTTCCCTGACTGGTTACAGAACAGCAAGGAGCTGTACTGAGGGATCGCTACCCTGGTTGTCTTTCCAAAATACACCTGACTCTCCCTATCTGCATGAAGCGTATATAAAATTGCCCGTCTCAGTACGATTCGTCAAAAGTCCAAAGGCTCATTTCTAAGTTTTCAACCCATTTTTCACTCGTTCTGCCCAATGGGAATATCTAATACCGTAAAAACACTCCAAAATTCATACTACAGAAAAGTTATGTTCTCACTATTACATAGTTATCACAAAATATAATTGTATTTTCCTCTATAAAAAGCTGGCTTAGAACTTTTTCATTATTTTTATCTACCTTCTTCAAATTATCATGTGTTTTGTTTTGAATATTTACCCTTGGGTTTGCATTTTTGATCTATTTGTTACATAAGAGGTGCTTCTCCTAGTCATCATTTGCATTTCCCCCAGAATGCCAGCAGATGGCACTGTAGCTTCTTTATTCAACTTGCTTATGGTAGCCAGTGGGGATTTTGTATTTAAAATTTCACCAGTTCACAATCTAGATACTGGTCAAAGATAGCAAGCCAATGTTTCATAAGCACGAGGCCCCCCAACTCATCAATTTACAAAGGGGGTAAAATGATGCCATATCAAGTTTAATTTGGATGCAGTGATTTTCCCTGCAAACAGAAGCTGGCAGAGCAGCAATGCAAAATGCTATCTCCTTTCTCCTTGAGACTGATTATAAAATTCATCCAGCAGGAACAAAAATCAATGATGTCACCGAATTCCAAATTCGGATGGCAGCATGTGGAAGGGGTCGTTTACTGATCTCCTGGTGGAAGAAATTAATGCTCAGAAGTCAGTTCCAAAGAGGCCTCCTCAGGCTTCCCTCCTGGCGTAGTGGTTGAGAATCCGCCTGCCAATGCAGGGGACATGGGTTCAAGCCCTGGTCCAGGAAGATCCCACATGCCGCAGAGCCACTAAGCCCGTGTGCCACAACTACTGAGCCTGTGCTCTAGAGCCTGCGAGCCACAACTACTGTAGCCCGTGCACCACAACTACTGAAGCCCGCACGCCTAGAGGCCACGCACCATAACAAAGAGTAGCCCCCGTTCGCCGCAACTAGAGAAAACCCGCGCACAGCACTGAAGACCCAATGCAGCCAAAAATAAATAAGTAAAATAAATAAATTTATAAAAACAAAACAAAACAAAGAGGCCTCCTCGTAATACATCCTTCCAGCCAGATACTGCAGACGAAAATGGCAGCCTATTTCTAGCCATCACTTTCACTGTCAACAGGGTAAAAAGGATGGTGATTTCCATGCAGATTTCAATGACTGGGAAGCAATAATTAATATTCGGTTGCACTTTGAGAATCTATTAAAGCATTTAATAGTTTTGCATTTAAAGTCTCTGAACTCAATCTTAGTACCTTTTCATCAATAACTACTACTATTAGACCCCAAAACTGCATAAGTGTAAACTTTCCTCAAGACCCCTAAAACTACTCTAGTCCTCCCTGAAGGCCAAATTCATTTCAGAAAATTATAAGGAATACATGAATTAGATCAAAAAATCAATTTAAGGGACAGCATCCCCAGAACTGAGCCAATTCTTTTCATCCTACACTCCAGTCTTTAGCAAATTCTTTGTTAAATTGCTTCCTTCCTTCATTTTCACTCATTCATTTATTCATTGTTTCTTTCATTCAATAAATATTTATCAAGCTCTCACTCTGAGTCTGGCATCCCTGCGGCACTGAGATCATAGCAGTAAATAAAAGATGGGTAAGATCCCTGTTCCCTTGGAGCTAGGATGGGGGGTGCAGATCAAGAAGTAGGGAGAATTCTAGAAAGGATGGATGGAGAAGGCCTCTCTGAAGAGGTGACAGGTGAGCAGATACCTCAATGATAAGCTGGCATGACATCCACTCCCTCCACTGGGGAAGACTGGTAGGGAAAGAAAGGAGGAAGTAAGAGGTCTACTTTGGCCACGTTCAGTTTGAGGTGCTTGTTGAACATCCCTGCAGAGATATTATAGAGATAGTTGGATATGTGAGTCTAAGTTCAGGGGACTCATTGAGGACTGGAGTTAAGAATTTGGAAGTCACTTGGATATTTAAAGCCAGGAGGCAAACTGAAACTGAACAGAAGCTGAGACTGAGCTCCAGGGCAATCCAATTTTTATGGGTCAGGAAAAGAAGGGGAAGCAGGCAATGGGACTTCCAGGGAGGGGCCAGTGGAGAGAAGGAAAACCAGGAAAGTACACTTTTACCTTTCTGGCTAGACTAATACTAAAATCAATTTAACACAGATGATACTGCTGCCTCAGACGCCATACAGGGTAAATTCTAGGTTGCTCTATTTTTCCATTGAATCTATTGCTTCACAGCAGAGATCCACATAAGACCAGAGTGAAAGAGGAAACTAACAAAGGTCAAAACGAAATTCTTTACTACGTTTGTATATAGGAGTCCACCTTGCCTAAGGACACAGAGGTGGTCAGAGACTTAACTGTGTGTCTGAGTCCAAAGCTTCACCCACTTCACTGAACATATTGCTTCTCATTTACGTAAAAGAAAATCACATCACATGATACACTAGCCTGGCTCTTGGGTAAGTTCCTGGAATGACACTCAGAGGATTTGTGAGGAGACAGCATGTTTTCAACCCCAAATGTGAACATGGCCTATGAGTTTATAAGAACTAAGTATTTCAAAAACACTTTTCAGGATTCGGTTGTGTTACTACTGCATGGTCCTCTTGTCTGCTTGTCGAAGGAAAGGAAGCCACATCATTTGGCTCAAACCCATTTTTCTTCTTCTGTCTATTTATAGATAAATAGCCTAAGGTACCTCCAGGCAGAGACAGCTCTATCTCGTTGTTACACACTTAGGCTGGCACACCAGAAAGGTATAACAAATGCCCACGCATAAAGGAATTTCTAAAACAGACTTTGTGTTTTTGTTCTGATGGACTGTCCAGAAACTTCATCATAACCAAACAAAAAACAAAAGAAAAACTGTTCTAACCTCATTTCTAAGAAAGGACCACGTGTTATATGTTACTGGAAAATGTATACTTAAGAGGTTTTAAAGGTTCCTTTATCTTGAGTCTCCGGAAATACACTAATATATATTAGTTTATTTCCTGCTGGATTTTGAATCAGAGCTTTTGCAGTGTCTGGGTCTTTGCCTGCATCATCCTCTGGCCTGCCAAGGCAGTCCCCAAAGCCAGCAGCAATTTTCCTCAAGATGCAGAAAAAGGACTGAGGCATCTGTGTTATTGAATTATACGTGCATGGGGGAGGGAGAAGAAGGTAAATGGGTTGAGGGCCTTTTTAGTAGTTAATATTCTCTTTTGCTTTATTCTCTTCTTTTCTCGTTTTGGCCGTACCACGTGGTTTGTGAGATCGTAGTTCCCTGACCAGGGACTCGAACCTGGGCCCCAGCAGTGAAAGCGCCAAGTCCTAACCACTGGACTGCCAGGGAATTCCCTTCTTTTGCTTTATACCTTACCTAAATATAACAAACTACTCACATTTATATTTTTCATATTTAGTGACAAATCATTTTGTGTAAAATAGGTAATTCCTTAATTTGACATTTCTTATTATCCTTTGGGTAGCAAAGGTATTTTTCATACAGGAGCATTTCTTCTCTATTTAATAGAAATAAATATGAAACAAAATTCAGCTCATACTATCCACCGTCTGCCATGAAAATGTAAGGGTCCCCCTTTCCCCAGCCATGGGGTGAGGAATAGGATGAGGCATCCGAAATGGAGGGTCCCCAGTGCCTCCTTAAATTCCGTGCCCTCTGTAATCTCTTGCTTTACCCTTGATGGGGCCCTTCCCAGCCAATAACCATTGTATTTCATACACACACTGGAAATCAGCTTGCCAATTTACTGGCTGGGACGGAAGGTAACTCTCTTGCCAAGCGGCTGGCTTATTGTTAGAACTCCCTGAATATTCAGTACCAATGACAACTGACAACGCTGGTGACATGTTGTCACCCTGGTGAACACTCTCCATCCGGGCTTTTTCTTTCATTTCACAGTCTATTCCTGGCCTGTACTTTCTGGCTTTTTGTTGCAAGGTCACCTTCCTAAGTGATCAAGGCAAGAACCAAATCCAAGGCCATGGCCGACACTGCACAGTCTCAGTGCTCACACGCTCAGAAGTCAGGCACACCCGTGACAGCGCTGCCGCAAACCTAAGCCGTATATTCCTTTTTTCTGTGAAGTAAAACTGTGGTGTAAAAACTGTGCCTACCTTAGTGGGTTGTTAGGAGAATTACAGGAGACAGTGAATATAAAGGGCTTAGGGCGGTGCCTGGCACGCGGTGAGTTCCCAGTAAATGTGACCTCTTATAACTACTCCCCAGAGCCGCCTCAAACACATGAATATGCTCGGTCTTTGGGCAGGATCACACCACCCTCATCCCACTGAGCGCTGCCGCTACTCAGCCCTATTCTAGACTCCAGCAGTTTCTGAACCACCAAGGTTCCTCTTGCTTATTTTTCTTACATTAACTTGCCTCAAAAAATTTGGATGGATGTAGTGATTTCTCTTCCTCTTCTCAATCTCACTTCATACAAGCAATTCATGTTTTTCTCAGAATTAAAAAAAAAGACAGAAACAAAAACCATCTAACACAACATTGTAAATCAACTATACTCCAATAAAAAATTTTTTTTAATGGCATATTTTCCAAAAAATAAAAAGAAATCACAACGACAATTGAACAAGATGCCAACACACTTTATCCATTTTTTTCAGCATAGTATAATTAATATTTGCTTATATCCTACTGTCTTCCTTAAGCAGTAAGAACTGAACCAATTTAGCTGACTGCGTTCAGCACAGTGTATACTAAATAATTCTTCATTTATGTTGAGTAGATTTCCATATGGGTACATATCATGGGAAATAATTAGGGCCCATCAATCATGTAATATTAACTCTCCAAAAGAAATGGCAGGGTTTCCAGGTTTAAGTGTGGATATTGTCCCAAAGCAAGAATACCAGGGAATTCCCTGGCAATCCAGCGGTTAGGACACCTCGCTTCCACTGCAGGGGACGTGGGTTCGATCCCTGGTTGGGGAACTAAGATCCCACAAGCTGCACGGTACAGTCCCCGCCCACCCCAAAAAAGAATACCACCCAATCTTTAATTCCAATTTCAAGAGGGTCTCTTACCGCACAAATCAAATTCTCACACTTGGAAAGTGCTAAAAGAACATTTGAAAAGTTTGAAATTTCTAGCCATGAGTTTTGGCCTCTTCAACTTTTTCTTATTCTACCCTCTGCTTTATAATATCTTTGGTTTTAAAACTGCCATCAGAATCACTTTAGGTGAGCCTATTCCTTCCATACAAGATGTCTCAAGAGGAGCATCTTATCCAGAAAAATAGAAAGACACAGCCAACCTGGGTGTGCAGCTTGACTTCTAACAACGATCATTTTTGTTATCCCTCAATCCTCTGCTAATTATATTAGGGATGTGGAAGTTCTAGGTATTTAAACAAGATCTCTTCTGCTGCAAAGCATGCCATTTTTTTTTTTAACACTAACTGCCCTCACATAGTTAGAATGGACATAATGATTCCTCTTCCACTTCTCAATTGCACTTTACGAAAGCAGTCAATGTTTTCCTTAAAATGAAAAAAAATACACGAATGATTGAACATGACGTCAACATGGAGATGCATGGGCAGCTCACTGGTATCTAGACATGAATGACATTATCTCTAATGTTTCTCTGAGGCCACGACCCAGGAAGCAGCCCAGCACAACGGCTCACAAGGTGGGTTCTGGAGTCCAATTGCCAGTGTTCAAAGACAGCTCTACCATTTACTAACTAGCAACTCTGGACCAGCCACTTAGTCCCACTGAATCCCAGTTTCAGCCTATGCAAGACGGGGACAATATTATTACTGATCATATGGGTTTTCTAGAGGTTTCAGTGAACTGTGCCTTGCATGGTGTTTAGAACATGCCTGCACGTGATAAGCACCACCACCAAGAAGCCAGTGATCACGACTGCTGGCCTCTGCTCTCACCCAGCTCTCCTTATGGGGTCAAGTCTCTCGTAGTCCTTCTCTAGAATGCACTTAGTTTCTCAACATGGAAGGGGTTGGCTCTCTGGCACCTCGCAGGTGACCAACAAGCTCTCCAGGCCAAGAGCAGGGCTCCACCCCTGTTGAGTCTGCAAATCCTTCACAAAGGTGCATTGAAAGAGATGTGTGTCCTTTCATTCACCAACTGGTAATTTATGCCGAAAGTTAATGATGCAGGACACTGTCAGAAGTTTGAGTTTCTTGTCTGAAAAGCAGCCAAAAGCCATCTCTCCACAATGGAGGCCCGTGGCCTACTTGTGTCGTTGCCACAACTTCACTCCAGCTAAGACTATACAAAGTGCAGAAGTGCAGAGCTCAACATGCCCACAGATGGGTGCTGGGGGCAGGGAAAGTCCAACCTGGGATCGCAGATGGTCATCCTCCAAGGTTTCCAAAGCCTCTCAGTGCGTCTTCTCTTTTCCATCTGGGCCATATTCTTCATCTGTGGCCTGCTGGGTCTAACCTGTCTAAAACCTTGCTGTGGATGCCAGCTGTGATGCTCATGGCACTGTGGAAAGTACCGGCATCTATCTCAGCACCGAGAAGTTATAAATGCCTTCCCAAGTCCTTCAGATTTAGTAACTTATCTTCAGAATATCCACGTGACACAGTGGAGGGTATGTAATAGTATCTTTTTATGAAAGTTCATATAAAAAGGCATCAATAACTAATCAGTCTCTTATAAAAACAACCAAGGATGATTTCTTGCTCAGTGTTTCATGTTTGGTACAGATAATGAAGCCCTCTGCAGCTGGATGAAGGAGATGCACACAGCATGGTCCATACCTTCAGGAGCATACAACATAATTCGGTAGATTATACTGATGCACTGCGAGATACGAACGGTTGAGTGAGTGCTCATCACTGGCAAGGCCGGTTGACTTCCATTTCAATATCCATTCTCGTCTTCATTCTTACTGAGAGAACCTTGATTTTGCTTGGGTGGCAGTGTGCCCTGTTAAATTACTCACCCACCCACACTCCCTTGCAGCATGTGGAGGCCAGGTGTCTGGGTTGCCCGAGAAGACATAACTGGAACTTTACAGCAGGGTGTTTCTGGGAAAGCTAGTGTTTTCACAGTGAGAAGAAATGACTCAGTTTTCACACATCTTTTGCCCTTTGCCCTCCCCCTTGGTCCTGCCTGAAACATGGGCAGAATGCCCCAGCAGTTTTCATTTTATTATAAGAAAGAAAGTCACATACTAAGGATACAGGAGTAGAGGAAATAATTCCTTGGAATACCTACCTCCAGACTCCTTGCTATATGAAAAAAATATGTCCCCATGTGCCTCAACACTGCAGATTTGGTTGTTAAGAAGTAAAAATGACAAACTTCTATAAAGCATTGGTCTGGGTTTATCAAGCACATTCATATATATCTCATCAGATTTCAGGCTCACAGAGACCCTGAAAAGAACTAGCCCCATTACATAGATGGAGAGACTGAGGCCTGGAGTACTCATGGAAGTGACTTGTCCCTA